>NW_022681453.1:90253145-90438145 GCF_009764315.1 Trachypithecus francoisi
CCCTTGTCAGATGCATAATTTGTGAATATTTTCTCCCATTCTGTAACTTGTCTCTTCACTCTGTTGTTTCCTTTGCTGTGCAGACACCTTTTACTTTAATATAATCCCATCTGTCTCTTTTTGCTTTTGTTGCCTGTACTTTTGAGGCCTAACCTAAAAATTCTTTTAGGCCTAACCTAAAAATTCTTCATTTAGACCAATGTCCTGCAATGTTTCCCCAGTGTTTTCTTTTGGTAATATAGTTTCAGGTCTTACATTTAAGTCTAATCCATTTAGAGTTGATTTTTGCATATGGTGAAAGATGGGAATCTAGTTTTATTGTTTTGCATATGGATGTACAGTTTCCCCAGCCCTGTTTATTAAAAAGAGTATCCTTTTCCAACATATGTTCTTGGCAACTTTGTTGAAAACAAGTTGGCAGTAAGTGCATGGATTTGTTTTTCTTGATCATCCAGAAGGTAGGCTTAGGGTGCAGTATGCTGCTCTAAATTGTCTAAATATTTCTAAGACTGGCCCTTCCTCTCCCAAAAAAAGAAATAATTAAGTCATCTTTATCTTCAACCAGTCATCTTTGTAAAATAATAGGACAAATAGATATCATCAGATTTTACCTGATGCTACAACCACATTCATTTTTAGAATTTTAAAATATGGTAAATATTCCATAATTTTATTCTTGTATAAGGGAAAAGCACCAATGAGGAAACCAGAAAAGCTATTTTGATAGATTGTCCCACTAACTAGTACTTCCCCTTTGGATTTTAGACTTATATCTGTAAAATGGAAAGATTAGATCACATGATCTAGAAGTTATTATTATTGTTTGATATGCAAGAGTTATGCATTTATACTTCACAATGCAATCTTCATGTCTCTTTTCATATGTATGATAAAGTCTTTTGCCTAACAAGTATCTATCCACCTCTATTCATCTCCACTTCCTCCCTCCTGCTGTAGGCCAACATCATCTTCAATCTGGTTGACACAGCAGGTTTCTTACAGTTCTACATTTCTCCATTTGTGTCTCCTTCCAGTCCATTCCCCAGATAGAAGAAATAATAAATTTAAAACAGAAGTCGTATTATGTTAAACCAAGCCCTCAATGGTTTCCTGTTGCATTTAAATAAAATGCAAGAGAAGAACCTACAAGGTCCTATAGGATGCCCCCAGCACCCCCACATCCTGCTCCAGTCTCACCTCTCTCTGTCATGCTTTCCCCTCACTCATTGTGCCCCAGCTACACTGGCCTGTTCCAGCTTCAAAAACTCACCAAGATCTTTCCTACCTTGGAAGGTGTTTTTACATATCCCTTCCTCTACCTGACTCACTCTTCCACACAGTATTTCCATGATTATCCCCTCATCCCTGGAATTTCAGCTAACACATGACCTAAAATGTCACCTCCATAGATAAGCTTTCCTGATGTGTCTACCCCAAACCATTGCTCCTCTCTCTAGTGTTTTCTAGCTCAGCATCTTACTTTGTTTGTTGATATTATCTACATTTGTAATTATTTTCCTTATCTATTTATTGAGTTTGAGTGTGACTCCCTCCCCCTTGTTAACTGTTTTTCTGTGTCTGTCCTGTTTAGCATAATATCCCCAGTGCATGGCATGGTGTCTAGTACATATTAGACTTCAATAAATATTTGTTGCATGAATTAGTAAATCTGTGATGGAGTTGAGACTCTCTGTTTTCTTTTATGTAATACCTGTGAAGTGTGTGTATCATGTGCACAGATCCCTAGTAAATAGAGATAATGACCTAAGCTGAGTTAACGGAAGAGTAGAAGAAGGTTAACCCTAATATGGTTAACAAGCATTGCTCTCCCTGCACAGGTGTGAGGCAAACCTGCTCCATGTGTGAGAACTTGGTGCTCACCTGAACTCTGTTCTATATCTACCATTACGTGCTCTTGTTTAAGCAATCACTTCCAAGCCTTCTCTACAGTCTGCCTTTATCTTCTCCATGAGGGAGAAAATGTAGGGGTAGAGTAGGCAAGTATCTCTTTTTAGGTAGTGTTTTGCAAATACCTTTTACCTAACACAGAAGGTTAAGTGAAACAGATTTGATGAGAAACAAATGATGACATGAATTCCACCCTCTGCACATTGTGAAGGTTCCTTAGAAATAAGAGTGCAGCAGCTTCCTCCATTTCATAAAAACAAATCCCAAGTATTTCACAATTACTTCCCTGGGAAAATACTCCTACCCCGACTCCCAAACCCAACATTTTCAATTATGCCAAGTCAGGGAATGTTTTATTTTTTAATCATCAGAGTAATTTCCTTTTTATCATCTGGGTCAATTATATAATTACAATGATTGACTAGTTTAAAAATTGAAACATGAACATTTTATTTCATTAGCAATTATTGATAAACAACAGCCATCTAATTACCATAACAAATGTCAGTCCTGTGTCTCTGGAAACTTATTTTGCAAGTGTTTAATTATAAGTTCTGACAATTTTTTTGTTATTGAAAATCAGTTGAAATGACGTGAAACGCTTCCAGTGGTATGCCTAACTTCAAGGGAATTCTTCTAGGTACCTCAAAGCAGAAGGAAATTAGATATCAATACCTATCACAAACTGCTCCCAAAGTTTATTTTGGAAGAGCGTGAGGATGGGGGAGATATATGACACTAGTAACCCAAATGATAATGTTTCAAAATAGCAATTGAAGAAATTAAATGCCATGGCTCAGTCAGAAGATGGAAACTACACTAGTAATTTGAACAGGGAAAATATAATGAATTATTAACTAATAAAAGGTGATCACTGGAAGGGATAAAGAGGACTCTAAAGGATGCAGAATGAACAAATGCTAAACTGCTACATCTAGGACAGAGGGAGAACATTAAAGGAGCAAACTAAAAACCCACAGAAGGACTCCAGACACCCAAGGCTGTAAGTCAGACTTTGTGCAAGAGGGTGTAGCTGTGGTCTGCTGGAGCAAGCAGAAGTTTGCTGGGGTGCCAGCACACTGGACCTGGTTTGCAGGAAGCTATCTGTTGGGGGACAGAAAAATTCACTGCAGAATGAGTGCCACTGGGCCTCCCAAACACTACTGTCAACTATGCAGTAAGAAGAAAAGATAAAGCACACTAGAAGCAGAAAAGAAGTCCCTTCTCCTGCTATGTTTTAAAGTATTTCTCCAGCCTCCTCTATTGATAAAGCCTAACATGGAGCCAGCTGGCAAAGAAACCATATGGAGTCCAGCTATAAAAGCACAAAGCAGTGCAAAGAGGGATGAATGTGGATCTGAGAGACAATAAATTGATGACCAGCACACCTAGGAAATGCCAGGAGAAAAAAAAAAAGAGAGAGAGAGAAGGAGGGCTGCTGATACAGAAACCACAAACGTACTATAGACTCACAATCCATTTCTCAACTCAGCCCTCTATGTAGAAATAGAAGCCTCATTTGAAGCACACAATAGCCTTTAAATTACATGCACCTATGAAACATTTCCTGGGGAGATGAATCCCAGTATTCTTCATGTATTCGAAGTTTATAGCCCTATAAAAATTAAGAACAACTGAAGTAGAGTATTGGCCAAATATCTAGGTAAGTGAGCAAAAAGAATTGTTCCATGTCAGTTACTCAAGACTCTACAGAGCAGGCTTAGGAAAGTAACTCTTAACCAAATTTTAAACAGTAATTTCTCCAAGGAAAGGTTAGAGAAAGCAGAGATGACTCTAAGAAAATTTAGAAGGAATAACATTAAAGAAGTTCGGATTCTGCAGACAAAATATCCAGGCTGAATGCCTTCCCCATTGCTCTGGACTTCCAGCTGTTTTTGGATACCTGTCCCAGGGTTTTGCATAATTTTTTCCAGTGGAATGATTCCACAAGTGCAAAATTAGAATATATTTATTATTTTCCTTGGACAATTGTTTTTTACATATAATAAAATTGAGCCATTTTTAAGAGCAGCGTGTACCACAAGGAAAAAACTCAGACCACAGATTGTTTAGGTAGGACCCATTTTTTAAAAAATGAAATATAAATTCCTCTCAAATGAGAAGAATACCTTTCTTTTTTGTGACAGGCTGTTACTTCAGCCAAATCTCTGGAGAGGTTTGGAAAGTTCAGAAGATCATTTCTGCCCTGAGGCTGAATGTATTTTATTGTGGATTACTAAGGCACCACAGACAAGGAAAGAAAATGGGTTATTTTACACTTTGCGAAGCCAGCTCATATGAAATTCTGCAGGAGAATTTTAGGAAAACATGCATTTCCATGCTCCAGAGTATGTGTATTATATATTTTACTTTTCAAATGCAAAGACATTTTTAGACTTAGTTATTTGTTAGATTCATACATTTACCAGATTCTTTTACTGAAGAGACTTTTCATATTGACCTGTAAAATAGGGTATTTTTATTCAATTGCATCGGACTTAGAGATTTTTACATTTTTTAATAGAAATGTCCCCACTTTCCTAAATGACATATTCCTGAAAAAGGTTTGAAAGTCAAACAGCTGAAATTTGATCAATAGACATATACAGTATAATATTTGCTGTATTCCCATAGTCCAAAAATGTTATAAACCCCAAAAGTATGGTTCCTGTAGTCACTGCTTCCCTCTTGGACACAGGCAAGTCTAGCGGATGGGTGTAAGATGGCTAGACAAAAGTCTGTCATGTAAGAACTTTACATTTAGCAGGACCCTTATTCCTCAATAGCTCAAACTCTCAGTCTCCTTTGTTTGAAAATAAGCTACGTACATGTATACAGAGACATATATGCATATGTATACATACACATACTCATGTTTTAGGACAGGCCAATCCCAATGAAGTAGAAGAGTCTGGCACTCTGGCCTTTTAGATGATGCTGTCACTTCAAGAAAATGAAATCAACTTTATTAATGTGATGGGTAACAGAGTATTTACATTTGCAGTCAAATGCTCTACCACTGAGCTCTACCCCTGAGCTCTACCTCCTGGAGTGTTTAAATTTGCTTAAATTTGCTCTGGAGCCAGATTATCTAACATATAACTTAGGTCCATCTCCTACTATCTGTATAACCTTGGTCAGGTTACTTAACTTCTTCATGCCTAAATGTTCTTATCAGGAAAATAAGGATAACATAAAGCACCTACCTGATATGGTTGTTGTGAAAGTTAGGTGAGCTGTTAGGCATAAATGCACTTGTGCTTCTACCCAGCCTATGGTGTGCCCTCTCTATGTTTGATAGTGGTGGCAATAGTAACAGTAGTAGCGATAGTAGTAGTAGCATTTTACTATTACTTACTACCCACATGAATGTTAATGGCACTTGTTGGAGTAGCCCACCTCGGACTCCCAAAGTGCTGGGATTATAGGCATGAGCCACCACGCCTGGCCTAAGCTTTTATTATCTAATTTTAAACTCACGCAAATAGATATAATTAATAAGTTAAACAATTACAGAACAATTCTGTGTTAACTGTCCATCTGAATTAAGAACTAGAACTGTCCTAATATAGTTGAAACCACCTCTGGGCACCTTCTGATTTAATCCCCTGGCCTGACCTCCCCACTCCTACTAGAGCTAATCATTATCCTGAAATTTATTTTATTTTTAATCATTTTACCACATACATATGTATGTAAAAACACATTTTTTAGGGTTTTTCATGTTATTTTACTTTTTTAAATGACAGCAAATAATATGAGGTCCTCTTGACTTCCCCCCAACATTATGTTTTTAGGATTCTTTCACTTTTATTGCATATAAATGTAAGTTATCTATTTTTTCCACCACTGAGTCTATACTACAATCTATTCTATTGCAATGAATATTTGTTTCCAAATATGTGTCCCATGAGCTATATATTCAAGAATGACTCTACAGCTTAGTGTATATATGTTAGATGCTGGTTGTAGAATGAGCACATCCACCTGTACTGGATAATAACAAGTCATTTTTCAAAATGATTATTCCTGCAGTAGTTTATAATCCAACTGATCTGTATCCTTACCAACTCTTAGTACTATCAGTCTGCTTAAATTTGCCAACTGGACCAGTAAAAATTAATATTTTTGTGACTATAATTTATATTTTCCTAATTACTAATGAGCATGAGCATCTTGTTATATGTATAGACCATTTGCATTTGCTCTTTTGTGTAATGTCTGTTCACGTCTTTTACATTTGTTCTATTTGGCTGTCTTTTTATTATTCATAAGAGTTCTTTATATATTTTAGACAATGTCGCCATGTTGTATAATTTCAGGAAGCACATTTTCAAATCCAGAGGCTGCTATTTACTTAGAATAGAATGCAATTGTCCACCTTGAAGTTGTGTAATGCCAATTTCTTGGCAGTGCAATGTTTTACATGTCATGTGCTACAAATTTGTTCTCCAAGTTTATGGCCCATATTTTTGCTGTCTTTATGGCCCATATTTTTGCTGTGCCTCCTGACACACAGAAGGTCTTAAATAATTTCAATGTTTTCTTCTTCTATTTTTTGTTGCTAGTAGTTTTGTATTACATTCAAGAAATCTTTTCCTATACCAATGCTATAAAGACATTCTCTTACACTTCTAAACAACTTAAAGTTTTGCATTTCATATCTAACTTTTTTAACCGCTCACAAATTGAATTCTGGGCTTTGTGTGAGAAAATAATCCAGTTTCATTTTTCCATATGTAATATTTCATCATTTTCCCATTGATATATAATGTCACCTCTATCATATATCAATTTTTCATATGCACTGGATCTGTTTCTGGGTTCACTAGTCTGTTCAAGTCAATATGTTCATCCTTGCTCAAGAATATACTATCTTAATTCCTATACCTTTACAATAAATATTAATGTCTAGTAGCACAGATCTCCCCACTTATTCTATTTCTTTAGGAAAGGCTTGGCTATACTGGGCATCTCCTCCTTATATATTTTAGAACTAGCTAATCAAGTTTCTTGAAACAATTAGTTGAGTTTTGAATAGAATTATATGGGATCTATGAACCACTTTGAGGAGGACTGATGTCTTTACATATTTTGAAGTATTTTCCATAAAAGCCTTGCAAATATTTTGTTAGATGTATTACTAAATACCTTTTTGTTATTTCTAATATAAATTATTTCTGTATTTTAAAATATATTTCCATTTGTATATTTCTCTATGTCCAATACTCTTAAATTCTGCTATTGAGTCTAACAATGTGTAATTATGTGGTATATTCTATTTAGATAGATGCAACTATTTAGATTGATACAACTACCTATTTAGATAGATACAAGTATCGAAATAGAATACAGCACATAATTAACACATTGTTAGACTCAACAGCAGTATTTGCAAATACTAGTAGTTTTATTACTTCCTTTCCAAGTCTTATAAGATTTTACATAATTCTTCTTTTATTTATTTTCCTGTATTATTACGTTAACTGGAATCCATTGCACAATGTTGAATAGAAGTGGTAATAGTGGGCATATTTGTCTAATTAAGCTTTTTCACTCTATTTCAACAAGGAGACAAATTTAATCTATTGATACAATGTAAATTATAAGCACCAAATTAAATACTAACATCTTGAATGAGGAATAGCAGTCAGAGAAAGGTGTAGCTGTCTAAAATCAGTTGCCAAAGACACAAAAGGATGAAAATTCCTTTTTATGTTACAATAGCTTCTGAGAGCATCACAACATTGGAGTCCAATATGATAATTGGATAATTGATGATTAGAGCAATGGCTATCCTTCCCGTTATTCTTTGCTAGTTTCTCCTTCTCTGGTAATCCTTTAAGCACTAGAGTCTCAAGGACTGTGCACTGGTCCCATACTTTGGCCACACATTGGCCCCCTCCAGTATGCCTAAATTCCAAAATTTAAATCTCCAATGCTAATGACTTCTCAAGACTCCTGAGTTGTGTATCCAATTGCCTAACTGACATCTTTTTTAGATGTTCATTAGCATCTAATTTAATTTTTTCCACTCTATGATCTCAGAAAGTGATATCACCATCCATCCAGCTTTAAAGTAAAAAAAAAAAAAAAAAAATCCAGGAGTTACTCTTCTCATATTTTTCTGACCTCGCATTGATAATTAACAACAAATCTATTGATTCTACCTTCAAAACAAAACAATGACTCTGTCCACCTTGTACAGTCTTGGCCATTAAAGGCCAAGTTGTCGTCATCACTCACCTAGACTACTCTAAGAATTTCCTCACTAGATTTTCAGCTTCTATTCTTGGTCTTCTCTGATCCATTTCCCACACAGGAACCACCATGCTTTCTTAAGAGAGAGAGACAGAGAGAGAGAGATTATATATGTGTATGTATATGTATATGTACATATGTATATATGTATGCATATGTATATATGTATGTATATGTATATATATGCATATACATTTTGAAGTATTTTCCATAACAGTCTTGCAAATATTTTGTTAGATTTATTAGTAAATATCTTTTGGTTATTTCTAATGTAAATTGGAAGATATATATACACACACACATACATGTATATATATACACAGATACATGTGTATCTTTATATATATACACATACATGTATATATACACACACATGCATATATACACATATATACACATATATGTATGTGTGTATATATATATGATCATGTAAATCCCTGCTTTAAATTCTTCAGTGTTATTTCATCATAATTAAAATAAAACTTAAAACTCTTATTGGTCTAGGACAGTAAGTCCTATATTATCAAGCCCCCGGCTTCTTTTCCAGCATCATCCTCTACCAGTCTTCCCTTGACAATTATGCTTCAGCTACACTCATCTTTTTACTGCACCTCAAACATGTTAAGCTTGTAAAAATCTATATTGGTCAGGGTTCTTCAAAGATACAGACCAATAGGATGGATGGTTGGATAGATTAGAGAGAGAGAGAGAGATAAGAGATTTATTGGAGGGAATTGGCTTATGGAATTATGGAAGCTGAAAATTCTTATGATAGGCCAACTGCAAGCTGGAGACCCAGGGAACTTGGTGGCCTGGCTCAGTCTAAGTCTGAAAGCCTCAAAAACAAGGAAGCCCATGGTATAAATCTCAGTCTGAGACTGAAGGCCTGAGAACCCAAGGGATGGCTGATCCAAGTCCCAGAGTCTAAAGGCTAGATACCTGATGTTCTCACATCCAAGGGCACAAGAAGAAGGGTGTCCCAGCTCTACGTGAGAAAATATTTGCCTTTCCTCTGCCTTTTTGTTCAATCCAGACCCTCAGCCAATTGGAAGCTGCCTCACCTTGGGAGGGTGTGTCTTCCCCACTCAGACCATTTACTCACATATCAGTCCCCTACAGAATCACCCTCACAGACACATCCAGAAATAAGCTCTACCCGCTCTATAGGTATCCCTTAATCCAGTCAAGTTGACACCTAAAATGAACCACCATGCCATCTTAGGGCCTTCTGTTACTATTGACTGGAATACTCTTTCCCCTGACTCACACCTAAGCTTAAAAATGTCATTTCAACAGGGAGGCCTACTTTAACTAGCCAATCTAATGTAGCCACTCATTTGTTCTCCATCACAGCAACCTATTTTAAATATCTGCTTCTCACTAAATGTTTGAACTTTTGTGTATTCATTTATCTTGAAAAAGATATTCTTCAAAATTCATTATTAAGAAAATGAAAAAACAATTATAGTCTGGGAGAAAACATTTGCAAAATACATATATGCTGAAGAACTTGTATCCAGAATATATATGTATCTTACAACAAATAACCCAATAAAAAGTGAGAAAAGTACTTGAACAGACACTTCACCAAAGAAAGTATACAGATGGTCAATAAGAACATGAAAAGTTGCTCAGTATAATATAGTCATTTGGGAAATATAAACTAAAACCAAAAAATATCATTATACACTTACTAAAATGACTGAAATAGACTAACAATATAATGTACTATTGAGGATGTGGAGCAACTCACTCTCACACATTACTGATGGAAATATAAAATGGTACAGCCACTTTGGAAAACAGTTCAGGATTTTCTTGTAAAATTAAATATATACTCACCATACAACCCAACATTTCCACTCATTAGGTAACTACTCAAGAGAAATTAAAATGTTTGTCCAGCCACAAACTTGCACTTGAATGTTCATAGCAGCTCTAGTCACAATACACACAAATTAGAAACAGCCCTGGTGGATAGATAAATTGTAGTCAACCTAAACAATGGAACACTAATGGGCCATTTAAAAGAACAAATTGCTGAGGGGAAGGGAAAAAAACGTGGATCACAGTAGTGATTGTCAAGAGAATAAGGGGAGGAAATTGATTAAAAAATATATGCATGAAGAAATTTGAGGGATGATTAAATGTTCTAAATCTTGGTTGTGGTGGTAGTTATGTAAAGAAATACATTTGTCAAAATTAATGAAATTATACATTTTATAAGATGTATTTTATCATGTATAAATTATACATCAATAAACCTGACTTTAAAAAGTAGTCTCTCTGACTGGGCACAGTGGCTTATGCCTGTTATCCCAGCACTCTGGGAGACTGAGACAGGCAGATCACTTGAGGCCAGGTGTTTGAGACTAGCCTGGCCAGCATGCCAAAACCGTGTCTCTACTAAAAATATAACAATTAGCTGGGTGTGGTGGTGCACACTTGTAATCTTAGCTACTCAGGTGGCTGAGGCATGAGAATTGCTTGAACCTGGGAGGTGGTGGTTGCAGTGAGCTGAGACCACACCATTGCATTCCAGCCTGGGTGACAGAGTGAGACTCTGTCTAAAAAAATAAAGAAAAAAATTAAGAATAGTCATTCAGTTAAAATTAGTTGAGTAGCTCTGAACTGTCATTAAAAAACTGTTTAAAAATCTCTGACATAAAGTATCTAATGCATTTTATATAACTTTTGTTAAAAATATTTTACTAAAAAACAAAATATTTAACAAATAACTTGGTTAAATGAAAAGTATACATATATGCAACACTCTATTCTCTAACACTGTTAGGTATATGTGGTCATATTATACACAATATGCATGTATGTATACCCATGGAAGTGTGACTACAAAATAGGAGAATGGTTTTCATGTGTAACCTGTGGAAAGCCATTTCATTACTTTACATGCTTCCCGTATGTACTCCCTCCATGACATTCTTAGTCTCAGCATCTTTGTTAGGCTTCTCATAATTCTCACCTTACTTCTACAACAGCCTCCACACCTTCATAGGTCTCCTTTATTTTAGTCTACCTCCACATTTCAAATTAATCTCACACATACAATAATCTACAATGAGCTTCCATTAAACTCTAAATGAAATTTAAGCTCTTTGTTCTGAAATTCAAGGCCTTCCTAAATCAGACCTCAAACCTGTTATTTAAACCTTTTCTTTACTTCTTGATCCACAGAAAAGTATACCTCACTTAGATGAATGATACTTCAGGAGCAGTTCACATCATTCATTTTCCTTCAAAGGCCTCCCCCACTATTGTCAAAAATCTATCCTTCCTGCCCAGCTCCTTGAATCTTATGCTAATACTAATTGCCTGTATTTCTCAAGTGAATGAATGCATTAATGAATGAAGTATCACTTCTTCTATTATATTTACCTTAGTCTTCAAACCAGATATTTCTCTTTCCTTTAAAAAACTATGGCTTTTCTGTATTTTTTCTTACTGTATTTGACATATTTCCCTTACATTGCCATTAAAAGTAGACTTGTCTCATTCCTCTTACCAGAACATATCTACTTATTTTGTGTAATTTTGTTTCACTTATGTTTGTCTCCATAGAGTATCTAGTTTTACATATAGTACATCCTCAAAAACAATTGTTAAAAGCATGTGTAGATGTTTGACTAAAAAATATAAAGAACACAATTCATACAATGAGGTTGTATCATGACTGCTAGGGACTGCGTGAAATTGTAAGAGGCTGCCCCTCTTAGTGCAAATTCAAAGTGAGTTGCACCCTGAAATTGTTGCAAGGCACAAATTTTTATGACAATTAACTTTTAACTTATTTAAAACAATATGCGCAACAGTAGTTTTGAACTCAATTATGTGACTCATCTGATCTTTTTTATGGAAATCAATAACTCAGACAACTGAATAGGAAAGATGCAAGTAAAAATGAATGATATATTAATGTGTAGTAGGTAATCAGTCATAGCCTTTGTTTCATTTCTACTTTTGTAATACGTAAAAAAGTATCCTATTCTAATGAGTAAAGATATTAAGTCACAAGGTAAAAATTATTTTATTTGTTATGTGAAAGGATAATGAGTAACACTAATTCCTTGTATTAAGACTTTTTCTTCCTTGCATGTGTAATTACAATGGTGCCTTTTTAAGCTTTCTTGAAAGATATACTCATCTTCTGTAGGCACTGAACAATATTCCATTACCAATATGAACATTTACCAATCCTTAATGATACAATCACATGGAAAATGCTTGGCATGTTTTTTGTCAACTAAGTTAACTTTTATAAACATCTAATTAAATTCTAGATCATATCATTGAAAGCATTATTAAATATTACAAGCAGATCCAAAGAACAGAAAGAAATTTTTATATACTTTACATGTGACAGAATTAAGAAACTTTTATTATGATATAGCATGCTTTTTTAAAAAGTTTATTTCTGTTGGGCTATGGAGACACTACTTTGTAATTGAAATATATCATTAAATACTTAGAAATTGTGTCTAATTGGCCAGGCACGGTGGCTCACGCCTGTAATCCCAGCACTTTAGGAGGCCGAGGGAGGGCAGATCACGAGGTCAGGAGATCGAGACCATACTGGCTAACACGCTAAAACTCTGTCTCTACTAAAAATACAAAAAATTAGCCGGGCGATTAGTGAGCCGAGATCGTCACTGTACTCCAGCCTGAGCGATAGAGCAAGACTCCTTCTCAACAACAACAACAAAAAGAAATTGTGTCTAATTATGGTATCCTAGTAAACTGAGACTTCTTTTGTAATTAAGGCTTTAAGCAGGAAGCAGTGCCTATCTACACATCTAGGTTAGATCTGACTGACAAGAGTGCCAATGCATATAAAAGCATAACAAATGCCAGATGAGAAGGAGCAATAACTCAGAGAAGTACGCAAATAAAGACGATTTTCCGTGAGAGGGGAAAGAATAACTACTTTACCAAGGTCAAAAGCCATACAACTTTTCTTAATGGTTTATCTGCTTTCTCCGACTGAAATCAGATAGGAACAAAGTACTAAGAAACTGAAAAACCAAACAGATGCCTTTTCTATGAAAGTATTACATCGTTGTTAGGAGGATTAAAGCTTGGATAAAAGACTTCAGGAGTCTTGACTTCTAGTGGTGCTCTCAAAATTTGAAAACCATGAGAGTGGTACATAACCCACTTTGAGTAGGATATTCAAATTAAGCTGATATTTCTAAGGATGAGAAAAACAAAACTATTTTTAAAAATTTAGCAATAATTTAGTGTTAGTAAATACAGAATCAAAATGCGTTTTTGTTTTAAGCTTATTAAACCCTTGTTCTAAAATTATATATAATTTATTTCGAGTATCTGCACTCACTCAGTTCAAGGAGATAACTACTTGCAAGAGATTTGGAAATAAAACAGATGTGTTGATCCTTTATTAAGCACACCTATGGAAAAGCAAGGCGGTACAACCAGAGGCCCAGGTGGAGATAATGTCTCCAATAGCAGCAAAATGCATAAAAGATAAACCTCTAGAATGCTGGACTAACAAGCCCAAAACTTTCAAGAATTATCACACATTACAGGGAATAGCAATTAGCAATGATCAGTTGAGTTAAACTTTTCACATCCAACAAGGAAAAATATGATGATTCCTGGTCTCACATAAGATAAAGAGTACATGTGCCCCTGTTGGTAACAAATTGGAGTTTCTCAGCCCAAGGCCAAGTATTTACAACAGTGGTTCTTAACTCTGGTTGTGTATAATTAATAAAATCATCTTGGAGCATTTAAAAATAGGGCCTGGAGCAGTGGCTGATCCGTATAATCCCAGGACTCTTGAAGGCCGAGGGAGGCAAATCACTTGAGGTCAGGAGTTCAAGAGCAGCCTGGCCAATATGGCAAAACTCTGTCTCTACTAAAAACACAAAAATTACCTGGGCCTAGTGGCGTGCACCTGTAATCCCAGCTACTCAGGATGCTGAGGCACAAGAATTGCTTGAACCCAGGAGGTGGAGATTGCAGTGAGCTGAGATCATACCACTGCACTCCAGCCTAGACAACAGAGTGAGACTTAGTCTCGAAAAGAAAAAGAAAAAGAAAGAAAAGAAAAGCCTGAGCCCCCCACCCTCACAGATTTGATTTAATTTGTCTTAGGTGGACCCCTGTCACCAATATATTTTAACCTCCCTCACCACCAACTGATTCTAATGTGAAACTGGGGTTGCAAACTGCTGTACTATTGCAAAGACAATTGAAGAGAAAGATTTTCTTGCCCTTCAGCTTTAAATTAGCCCCAAGATCTCTAAAAAGTTGATGGAGAGAGTAGAAAAAACAAAAACTGTAATTTAAAAGCATTACGCTGTACACTCATTGCAGATGGTTCAGTCTTGCATTGGAGTAGATCTTCCTTCTGGGGAAAGCATCTCAAAGGGCCTCTGATATAAAGGTAAAGCAAAGACTCCCTAGTGAAATAGAGGTGTGTGGAAAGACCAGGACTCCAATATTTTAAAAACTGCTTTGTCACAGACAGTGTTGCATTTGGAGTAAATTTTGGTATGTAGTGGGCAGAGGGATGGGTTAGAGTTGAAGGAGAGAGTGATGAGGAGTAGGTGACGTGGCACTTACGACCCTCTGGCTCCTTGAAATGGGTATGAGCCTCCATGGTTAGAGTGATGAAGCCTGAAATCCAAATTTTTCACAGGAGGTTCTGTAGAATTCAGGTCCCGCGGAAAAGTGACAGAGAAGCAGGAATAGGTGACTCCCTCTGCTTCTCAATGGAACCTAGCTTTGGCTCAGGGCTGGCAACCAGTAGAGTATCTGAAATAGCGCCATTGCCATCCCCATAGGAGTTCTGATCATGAGCACTATCAGCTGAGCCAGTCACGATGCTTCTCTGTGGATTTTATAGATGTAGACATGGGCCAGTAGAAGCCAGCAGGAGAAAAACAAGAATATGCCACTTTTAACTGAGAGATAACCTTTGGGGAACCTCAGAAATAATTGGATTATACTTGGGGTTATGTGATCCTATTATCAAAGCAGTGATTAAAAATAATGTAACTTCTTTTTTTATTCACAAAGATCAGAACATAGAGGTTCTACATATAAAGCACAAGGAAATACATTCAGCAAGAGGCTTATCTCAGGGACCTACAAGGTTCCTACCGCTATAACTAACATAACAGAAGTGCGGGATATGGTTTGAAAGATGATCTAAGTGACCTCAGGGCTGAACTTTTTTCTCTCATTTACTAAACAGGTATCTCTACCTTCTGTTTCCACTTTATGTGTATCCCTCCCAAAGCTGCCCACTCAATTGAAAATAAACTTTTCAGGTGGAAGATGAGTACTATTTGGCCAAACGTATATACAGGTTGAGCATTCCAAATTCAAAACCCCAAAATCTTAAATGCTAAAATATCTGAAACTTTGCGAGTGTCAGTGTGATACCACAAGTGGAAAATTCCACATCTAATCTCGTGCGACGGGTCGCAGTCAAAATGCAGGGGCACAATGAAGTTATTCAGCATCCCCAAAGGAAAAAAGACCTTTTAATCCTCCTTCTGCTGTATTTCGGCACAGTCCCAATGTCCCACACACAAGCACACCCACAAGGGGTAATAAAATGGCACATGTGCAGGCAGGATGCACCAGTGGCAGGTTCCCCACAGTGTCCCACATGAAGCCAATAACTATGTGCATTACTCACTATGATTGTACGTTTATTTTCTTTTTTGCTATTCTCTACTCTGTGGTGTAAGACCTAAGGAAACAGAAGGATACCTTGTGGAAGTTCTATGCTGAAAGTGACGAACAGAAGTTAATGAAAAATAGAAAAACACTACCTAATGTTAAAAATGATCTCAGTCAAGTACTGAGAGACTAGATCCATCAGTGTTGCAGTGAACACCTGCCACTTAATGGTATGCTGATGGTGAAAAGAGCAAAGATTTACTATGATGAACTGAAAATTGAAGGGAACTTTGAATATTCGACAGGAAGGTTATAGAAATTTAAGAAGAGACACAGTATTAAATGTTTAAAGATTTGTGGTGATAAAAGCATCTGCTGATCAAGAAACAAGAAATTCCATTGACAAGTTTACCAAGGTCATCACTGATGGAAATCTGATGCCAGGACAAATCTAGAATGCTGATGAAACATCACTGTTTGGTGTTACTGCCCCAGATAGACACTGACTACAGCTGATAAGACAGCCTGTACAGGAATTAAGGATACCAAAGACAAAACTGTGCTGGGATGTGCTAACACAGCAGATGCATGTGAATATAAACTTGCTATGATAGGCAAAAGCCTGTGTCCGCACTGTTTTCAAGGAGTTAATTTCTTAGCAGTCCATCACTATGCTGCTATCAAAAGGGCACGGATTAACAGGGACATATTTTCTGATTGGTGTCACAAATATTTTGTACCAGCAGCTTGTGTTCGCTGTAGTGAAATGGAACTGGATGGTGACTGCAAGATTTTGTTATCCTTTGACAAGAGTTCTACTCAACCTTCAACTGAAATTCTCATCAAAAATATTTTTTATTCCATATACTTTCCCCCAAATGTGATTTTATTAATTCAGCCATGTGACCAGGGTATCTTTAGATCAATGAAGAATAAATGTAGCATTTGTTCTTTCTTGAGTAGCATGCTAGCAGCAGTAAACGGAGGGTGTGGAATGTTTTCAAAAGACATTTTGCATAAAATATGCTGTATAAGCTGTTGCCAATACTTGCTATACAGTTGACTAAAGACAATCTGTGCATGCCTGGGACAATCTCTGGCTTGCCACTATGTCCAGTGATGGTGATGAACAAGGTGGTGACTTTCAAGGATTCCATATGTCAAGTGAGAAAAAAATGATGTCTCACCTCCTTGCTTATGCAAAAATATACCTTCCAGTAACCTGGAAGAAGTAGATATTGAATAAATTTGTAACATTGATAAGGAGGCTCCAGTTGTTTATTTATTGACCAATGGTGTAATAGCTAAAATGGTTCTGAATTAAGGCAATCATAATACTGATGATGAAAATGATAACACTATAGAAAATGTGCCTAGAGATGACATGATAACAATGAGGAATAGGCCTTGCTTTACTGTTAAGTACTTAAGTGTGAATAAGTGCAATAAAAGGATTGCTTATCAGTAGCATATAAATTCAGAGTTGAGAATGAGGGTGAAGCCAAACAACCACAGATGGTTCACATGGGTGCCTTATATAGTGACACTTTTGCTTTCTGATGTTCGATGTACACAAACTTTGTTTCAAAATTATTTAAAATATTGTAAAAAATTACTTTCAGCCTAAGCATATAATGTGTATATGAAACGTAAATGCATTTCATCTTTCTATTTTTGTTCCACCTCCAAGATACCCAAAAAATAAAATTCCAAAATCCAAAACACTTCAAGTGCCAGTCATTTCAGATAAGAGATAGTCAACTAGCTTCACTCCCTACCAGAAATGCTAGTTATCATGTTTCTTTTCGGTACACACACACACACACACACGCACACACACACACAAAGTATAGTCGTTGCCCGCCCCCCCAAAGACCTTATAATCTACTTATAAAGAACCTGTCAAAGTCATCTATATAGTGAACTAAACTTCATGTGAATTATAATAAAACATTCATCCAGATTATCTCTGACTTGCTTATACAGTGAAGGTTTGGGAATATGAGTGTGTGTGGCCCAAGAAAGATGAATACAATCCAGAGATAATGGGGTCAATTGATATTGATAGGCACATTTTTACAAGGTTATAACAAAGGTGGGATCAATATCATAACTGCATGTTTTAAAATATAGGTTTTATTATTTTTCAGGTATGGTAAGGTCTCAGGAAATGGCTGTCATTGAAAAAACAGTTTGTTACTGTATTAGGGTTCTCTAGAGGGACAGAACTAATAGGATAGATGTATATATAAAGGGGAGTTTATTCAGGAGTCTTGACTCACATGATCACAAGGTGAAGTCCCACAATAGGCCATCTGTAAGCTGAGGAGCAAGGAAGCCAGTTCTAGTCCCAAAACCTCAAAATTAGGAAAGCTGATGGTGCAGCCTTCAGTCTATGGTCCAAGGTTCAAGTGCCCAAAAGCTGAAGAACTTGGAGTCTGATGTTCGAGGGCAGGAAGCCTCCAGCACAAGAGAAAGATGTAGCCCAGAAGACTAAGCCAGTCCAGTCTTTGCATGTTCTTCTGCCTGCTTTTATCCTAGCCATGCTGGCAGCTAGGATGGTGCCCACCCAGACTGAGGGTGGGTCTGCCCCTCCCAGTCCACTGACTCAAATGTTAACCTCCTTCGGCAACACCTCACAGACAAACTCAGGAATAATACTTTGCATCCTTCAATCCAATCAAGTTGACACTCAATATTAACCATCACATTTACTCACAGATCCCAAGAGAAGAAGGCATGCCACACCATGAGGAGGCAACCCAGGGAAGCAGTGTCAGTCAGGAGGCAGAGGAGCAAGAGGAAAATGTGGGCAAGAGCCTTTATTATGGTTTCTGTGGGAAGACAGATTTAGGACTGGGTAGTTTGAATGATTTCAGAAGGGTCTGGTGCAGATCGGCTGTTACCTGACCCTTGGGTGGATAGTGGCCTGAAGTGTGAAAGCCCCTATAAGGGAGATGGTAAGGTTTGGACTAGGGGTTCCCCAACCCATATCGGGCAGGTATACATATGAAAACCGAGCTGGAAGAAAAGTTTTTGCTATCTCCCGGAATTAGCTAGCCCTGGGAGGAGCAACCCCTCCAGGGTTAGCAAGGCTCCAGGGTGTCAAAGCTTCAGAAAATAAAAGGCACAGTTAACACACTGCATTAGCCTATTCCAAATTGGTAGTAATTTCTGAGCTGATCATAGGTTTAGATTTGGATTACGACTCCAGAGCCCAGGTGAGGCGATAAGACCAGGAAAACTAGAAGTCAAAACACAGCAGGTTCTCAGTTTCAGGTTTGCTGAGGGACTCAGCACACATCAATGTTATTTTTAAAGGTGAAGATGAACATGAGCTGGAATAATAGAAAGGTAACATGGAAAGATGACGAAATAACCCTCCCACCATGCTTGGCATCAGTCAGAGGATTGTTAGATTGTTTGTGCCTGGTTTACAGCTCTATTGCCCCCGTCCTCAACCCAGAGGGAGATGGAAAAATCTTTCAACTGCTAAAGAGCAACCTAAGACAGTGTGGGAAAATTGATCTACCATCATCTGTGTTCATGGGAAAGATAGTTTACAAACCTTTTGTCATTTTATAAAACAGTTAAAACTACATTTTTGTTTGAGAACATTTGAAGTGGTCAAGCAAATATTCACACACCTCCATTCTTCCTTTCTTTGCTGAGATCAAAGTCCCTTTTCCTCACACCCATTGTGTTCACCTAAGGGTCTGGAATGTCAATTTGAGAAGAAGGTGTGTTTCCTCTTTGTGACTACAGTAAGTGAAAATCTGTTCACTGATAACTGAAAATTTGTTCCCTCTCTCTGAAATGTTTCTTGCAGCAGTTCACAATTTAAACTTTAGAACATAAACCTGGGGCAATTTGTTGAATAATAGTCACCTCCTTTTAATATCTCTTACCCTCTTGTTTCTTTCCCTGGTCCCAGTGTACTTATAGTCCCCCTCACATGGTCTGGCTGGGTCAGGGCCTTCCTTGCTTTCGTGACCACTCCACAGAAGCACAGAGCTGCTCTTGCCTCCCTGCTGCTAATGTTAAAGTCTTGAAGTTGCCAACCTATATCAAGTCATCTGACAGAGGACAATGTGTTTTCTGTAAGATAAACGATATAGTGGATGCACAGGCAGATTCACACTTTGAGTCCCCATGCCACATAACACTGACTGCAATATTCCCCTGCATTTTTCCCGGAAAAGTGATATCTATTTTAACAAATGTATTAATTAAACAGTTAAATAACTTTTGTGTGTCAAATCTCATTTTAGGACTTTTAGGGTATAATAAGAGGCACTGAATCTGATCAACTGGCAACAAATTTGCTATTTAACTTTAGAAACAACCAATTTATACCCATGAAAATTTAATATGTGAGTTATATATCAGTGCAAAACAAGCCCCAAGGCAGTTTTTAATTAATTGCCAATTAAGAAGAGTAGGTAACATTTGTGGGCACAGGGGCCTGGGAAAATGCCATGGAAGAGGCAGTATATGTGTGAGGCTTTTAAAAATGGGTAGGATTTAAAGAAGAAAAATCAGACTGGGGGTATGGAGAAAAGACAGAGAACAAGGCATGATAACAATAAGACCAGGAAAAGCAGAAGATCCTGATTGTTTGTCAGGTTTCAGGATGAGAGTGGGAGAAAGAGGATAGAGAGTGACATTATAAAAGTGGGAGGTTGGGAAGATTTATTTCAAGATACCAAAATCTCTAGATCTCCCTGTTAGATCCAAGTGCCCACTATTCCTTGTAAGATGCTCAGAGCTAATCCACCATGGACCACACCCCCAGCCTTCCCTCCCTGTTTATTTCCCAAAGGAAGAGAATCCCCAGACATCAAACTGTCATCCCTCAAACAATCTATACCTCTTTACCCTCTAACTCTGACTCTACCCTTTGAGCAGTATCCTCAGGAGTTGCAATGAAGAGAAAACTCCCTCAAATCCTCAGCCTTTTGAACAGATGCTGCCTCTCTTCCCTTATCTCCTCTAAGAATGCATCCTCTGCAATCCTCTCCAGTGGAGGCTGTAGTTTCTGCTCCATTCCTCCCCTCCTTTTGAATTTCGAGGTTAGGAGAGATAACTGGTATTATCCTACAAAGGTCTTCTATTACTCAGAATTGACACTCTTATTAAAATATATCGATAGACAATGCATAAATGCAGACATACCTTGCTTCTGAGGCTTATGCACTCAGCCAATTAGCTGTAACCCTCAACACTCATCGTTGCCGTCATCATTACAAATCTGCCAGGCCCTACCCTCATTCACCAAATATATTGTTGTTGGCTCATTTCTCCCCTTTATCCCAATTCTTGCCATTACCCTGGTTGAATTCAATATCTTGTCATTTTCTTGCAAAAATCATTCAGTGTTTCCCACTGCTCTTGGTTCTGAGCATGATCTACACGTCCCAGCAGGATAGTAACCAATCTTGGCAGTCACCAATCTCTTAGCAGATTCCATGTATTAGTTCATATTGTCCTTCTTTAAGTTCTTGGAAGACCTCAGGTTCATTCCCAGCCTCGGGATCTTGCAGGTACTGGACTCCTTTCCAAGAACACTGAGACCCATCCTAGCTCCCAAAGCCTCCTACCCACTTCCTTCCACAACCCTAATGCCTATGAAGTCCATTTCATCCTTCAGCTCTCTATCCAAATGGCCTATTCACAGGTTGAATGTTTCCATGCTAAAGTCAATCCCAACCTACGTAGACTAAACAGTGATTCCCAGCTGAGGGACAATTTGGCATCCCAAGAAACCTTTGTTTGTCACAGCTGATGAGTGCTCTGAAGAGTACTTCTAGCATGTAGAAAGCAAAGGACAGGGGTGCTGCTAGTCATCTGTGAACAATGTTCACAGCACAGCCCCACAACATAGAACTATCCAGTACAAAATGTCAAGAGTGCTAAGGTGAGAAACGCCACATGAGATCACAGGTGCAGCCTGTACATTCTGTTGCAGTGCTCATCACATTTATAGTATTATTCATTTAATGTCTGTCTTTCATGTCTATCTTGATCACCATGAAATCATAACTACATAGCATCTGGAACACTCTGGTGACCAATGCCTGTTTATGCACAAGAGAGATACAGGAAAAATTGACAAGAAAAGAAGTCAGGTAGGGAAACACCAGTTAGGAAACCTTCAATAATTCAAGAATGAGGAAAGTTTGGACTAGAATGTTGTAAGTGAAAATGGTGAGAATGTGGGGCATGGTGGCTCACGCCTGTAATCCTAGCACTTTGGGAGGCCAAGGTGGGAGGATTAATTAAGGCCAAGAGTTAAACACAGTCTGGGCAACATAATAAAACATTATCTCTACAAAAAAATAAAAGAACTAGTCAGGCATGGTGCTGCACGCCTGTGGTCCCAGCTAATCAGGAGGCTGAAGTGGGAGGATTACTTGAGCCAAGAAAGTCAAGGCTGCAGTAAGCCATAATTATGCCACCACATTGTAGCCTGGGCAACAGAGGAAAGCCCTGTCTCAAAAACAAAAGAGAGAGAAAGAAAAGAAAAAAGAAAAGAAGAGGAGAGGAGAGGAGGAAAGAAAGAGAGAAAGGGAGGGAGGAAGGAAGGAAGGAAGGAAGGAAGGAAGGAAGGAAGGAAGGAAGGAAGGAAGTAAAGGAAGGAAGGAAGGAATGAAGGAAGGAGAGAGGGAGGGAGGGAGGGAAGGGGCAGAAGAAAAAGAAAGGAAAGAGAGAAAGAGAGAAAAAGAAAATGATGAGGATAAGAGGAAGGAAAGACACATCTTAAAGAATCAACACATGAATAATTAGGTATGAGTAATGAAAATGAAATATCAGAAAAGAAAGTTGAGGCTTGAGCAGTCTAAAATGGAAGAAATAGAAGCAGTTTTATTTTTTAATGTATGATTTATGGTTCTTTTGTGTCAGAAATTATTTGAGACAGCTTAAAATCAGACAAATAAAGTAACATTAAGTGAAAAACAGCAGCTTAAGTGTCAAATAATGGGAGCAATCAGAAGACTGATCATTCTTAGCAGCAACCTGAAAGAAAAATAAGTGCTGCCATGTAATATGAAATAAAAATCTGAGCTTTCTGGGAGCCAAGGCACAAAGCAAATCATAAACATGATTGGTCTCCACCTTTGATGAACTTTCGCCACACTTCATGCTATTTTCCTCAGAGTTATTTTGTGATTAATATTCTTAATTTTTGTGTTTCTTTGATTAGGAAAGATAAATTTTCCAGGAACTGAAATCTAAGAAGATATCCAAATGATTTTCTTAGAAACATTATGTTTCAAGGCAAAATGTTTTCAGTAGTTAATTTTATGGAAGTGCATAAATGTCTCTCATGCGAGCCTTTTTTATTTAGGCCTAGGATTAATTAAAGTTATGAAGGTGTCTATACATCAATGATTCTCGGCTACATGAGGGGCTGCTGGTGTGTGGTGAGGACAGGGGGTTGGTTTTCAAACCGTGTTCATGACCTCCTGCACTAGCCCCACACACTCCTGACATTAGACTCACTCGTGGAGTCAGTGAGACCGTTGTCTCTCATCGGTAAGTGCCTGTCACTAGATATCCTGTTGGAGAAATAAGGGGAAGGGTTGGAATGGGGATGAGGGGACTGAGTAGGGAGCTATAAAGGGATTGGCAGTACGAAGAATTCTCTTTCCACCTGCTTGTACAGTTCTAAACAAATATTTTCTTAATAAACTCAGATGTGACTTTTCTAATTTGCCTCTGGATTTTACATGGGATTGACTGTAGTGTAATATGTGATGCGACTGATCAGTAGTCGTCCCTTTTCCCTGCTTCACCAAGGGTTTATGACAATCCTTGATCCGAAGAAACAATTAAAGCTATTAGGTAGAATCATTACTAAAGTGAGTTACAGGTCAAGCTATGATGTAACGGAAAATAAGTATCTTAGATATTTCAAAACCCATGACAATGAATGGCACACTCAGATCAATATGTTCAAAGAAGAATCATCAACAATTTCATGAGCTGATTTTTAGTATTAATCAGGCCATCTGAACGTTGTAGTAATCACCTGAAAACAAACCTAAAATTATTTCTAACTATAGGTTAATGTGGATTTGGGACAAAAAATTTTCCCTTAAAACATCTCTAAAATTAGTGTTATCCCGTTCTATAATCTGAATATTGGCTGGCACATTGCTGACATTTAGAAAGAATGCAACTGCTAAATACCATGTGCAATTTCTCAAATCACAAATTTGAAGGATGGTTTGCATCACATCCCAAGAGGACATTTTTGGGAAAATAAAGTGTTCTTTCTTCATAACTATTGCAGCTAATAAAATCCTAAGCCAGCTAGATAATTTTATTTCATTGGTTAAATGCATTGTCACTAGGTATTTTGTTGGAAAATCTTGTTAAGAAGAAGGGCTGGGGAAAGGGGTGAGCTGGGAGCATGTGTGGGGGTGTGGTACAGAGAACTCTCTTTCCACCAGCTTATGCAGTTCTAAATCACATATTTTCTTATTAAACTCAGATGTTATTTTTCTAATTTGCCTCTGGATTTTTAATGACATTTACTCCAAACACAACATTTAATAGCTCTGTGAAAATAATAACAAAATTGAACAGAAGGGAAGTGTTCAGTACGAAAAAGTTGGATTTAATTCATTTTCCCAGTTCTGTTCTTCCCTTTCCCCTTTCGTGTTTTGCCATTGACAATAATTCCAGTGTCAACAATGAGAACCTTAGGGATAAGTCAAAATATAAATGATCTATATTTATTTGGGTAACTGCTGGAGGAAAGACAACACCCCGTTTGAAGTTCATTATTAATTGAGATTAGATCTAAACCTTCCCAGTTAAAATGGATTTATGTGGACTATTCTGGCTTCCAAAATCAGCTTGGCAAATTTATGACACTATTGTCTGAAAGGAGAGACATAATTTATTGAAACATTTTAGTTTAACCCTGGGTTGGATTCACATAGTGTTGTGTGCTAATTGCTCATTGGTAGTCAATAAAAACACTGAAGCTCAAGAATTAGGCATTGTGGTTTATGGCCTGCCTTGCTGTTACTCAAAGTTCCTGTGTTCAGGACAGACCTAGGCACCCTCTGTGGCTCCAGTGTTTTACTACCTCCTGATAACTATCCTCTCACTGCTGGGGGTCACCTGCCAGGGTCCCCCTCCCAAGCCACCCTGCTTTAAGTAGTATTGCATATTCTAAGTGACATCATCCATCTTTCTTACCCTCTAGGAAAACTCCTGAGTTGAGTGCAGCCATCTCTCTAGTCCACTTCGTTTTTACAAACCATTCCTTGTAACATGTTACTGACTCTCTCAAATCTATTATAACAACTTGTAAAGTTACCTATAAATGTGATTCCAAACAAGTCTGAATACCTCATTTGAGTAACATTTTACAGGTTTGACCAGTTTCTTTTACCTAACACCATTGCCTTGGCTTTGTTTGCATTATATTTTGTTTCTCTTTCCTCACTAATCAATTAATCAATGTTTCAGTCCTCTTGTTCCTCTACTGTCTTAACTAAGAGTGCACTGACCAACACATCTCCATGGTACTAGTTATTACGTTATGCTGTCATCAAATTGATATCCATGTGCCTCTTTAGATGATGAGATACTTGAGGAATCATATTCATCCTTGTATCCCCAGCTTTATATAATACCTGGCACATCATAAAGGTTCATTATTTGTGGAAGAAACAAAGCTGAGAAGGAAAGAAAGAAGGAAGAAAGGAAAGAAGGAAGGAAGAAAGGATGGAAGAAAAATAACAGGAAGGAAAAAATGAAGGAAGCAGAAATTCTAAGAGAAATACAATCCTACGTAAATATTTATTAAAATAAAAACAACTGTAGCCACCTTAAAAGAACAAAACCTCAAGGAAGGTTTTATTTTCAAAAGACACTTAGTAAAACAAAAGATAAAATTTTAAAGGTGAAATATCAGGTTCTCTATTACATTGGTAAAACAAATACTTGAAGTCAGGAAGCTTTCCTAATGCTTCTTAAATCACTCCATATTTAGAGCTAAATAAATGGGTCTCAGTAAATGGGACCCTGCCTGTGTTCCCCATTTATACCTGTTTGCAATGGAATTTTCAAAGGTTTGGAGACGGGGACATTAAGGGTGTTCACCATCATAGAGTGGATGAACCAGCAAAGTCCCAAATAAAGGTTAACAAGTAGATGAGCAAGTGAATATTGGGAAGCCAATACTTCAAATCAGTGGAACTACTCTTGAGCAGTCCTGGAAGTGACCACTCTAAGTTCTCTGACATTGTCTTGCTCAGCTACCCTTGTTTACCTATTTTCATTAACACCCAGTCTCAGAGAAAGAGGCCTCTATCCTCTGTCCTAAAGATAAGATTTCTTCTTGTTCTCTTAATCCTAGGGGTTCTCATCTCCACACGTGTTCTTTTCCCTGCAATTAACAGTTCAGAAAAATTCTTTAGCATTTTCAGCCTCCCTCTCTAAACCAGCCTCTGTCCTTCTGTCTTCAAACATTCTCAGATCTCCCCCATCTAAAAATAAAGTATACAAGCAGTTAAGCAGAGCTCTTCCTCCTATCAATCCAGCCACCTCTCTAGTCTACTTCATTTTTACAAACCATTCTTTGTAACATGTTACTGACTCTCTCAAATCTATTATAACAACTTGTAAAGTTGCCTATAATGTCATTCCAAACAAGTCTGAATACCTCATTTGAGTAACATTTTACAGGTTTGATCGTTTTCTTTTACCTAACACCATTGCCTTGGCTTTGTTTGCATTATATTTTGTTTCTCCTTCCTCACTAATCAATTAATCTGTGTTTCAGTCCTCTTGTTCCTCTACTGTGTTAACTAAAATGATGATTTTCCGGCCTCCATTTTTTTTCCTGTATGATTTCCAACATCTTCTACATTTCTAATCTCAATCTCTTGCTCCAACTTTCAATTACTATACATCCTGAGTTGTAGACTTCTTTGTTTTAGACATTTGGAGAGCTGAAAGTGATGGGAGTGGGGGAAGGCTTAGGGGAAGAGTATAAAGTGATGCATTATGAATGAAAGAGTCATCTATGCGTTTATAATTCACATGGAATTTACATTGATAATAATGAAGAAACATAAGCTAGGTGTTGGCAGAGTTAGGGGATTTGTGCCTGACTGAATAGAAAAAATGCTTCTGGGCTTGTATCTGGCCTTGTCCTGTTCCTTATGTTTATCAGTGATTCATGTAAGGACAAAAACATGCTTATAAAATCCTTAGGAGACCAATATTTTGGAGATCTACAACAGCAGGACAGAAATTCAAAACATTCTCTCTGGGCTTGAAAATATGACATGAAGTTATGTGATAATGAAGTAAACTGTACTTAGAATAAAAGAATCAATTATACAAGTTCATGAAAGGAATCTGGCTTAACAGCAATTCTTATGAGAATATAAAGACTTTAGTTGACAAAGAGCTTAATATTAATGTTAATGATATGACCTATAGAGTGGAATATAAGACTATCCTAAGAGAATATTTATTTTTGTGCAGAAGAGATAAAAAACTAATTCAATGGTCCCTCAACTAAAAGATGAGGGCTAGCCTGTTACTCTCATGAAAGAGAGCTGACGTTGGTTCTGCAGCTGCCAGCAAAGGAGAAACGCCAGATGTTCCCAGTGTCATCTTTCTTATTATCCCTATCCCAGTTTCCGGCTCTCACTAGAGGTTCAATTCAATACATTTTGCTCGCATAAACAAATAAATAAACAGATGGTGATGCAGTGACAGACATAAGCCTAATGGAAACATCATTTACATATCTGAGGAAGTTGAAAATATTTATTTATTTATTTTGAGACGGAGTCTTGTGCTGTCACCCAATCTGGAGTGCAGTAGCACAATCATAGTTCACTGCAACCTCAAACTCCTGGGCTCAAGTAATCCTTCTTCCTTAGCTTCCTAAGTAGCTGGGACTACAGGTACCCATCAACATATCTAGCTATTTTTTTAAAACAATTTTTTGTAGAGATGGGGGCCTTGCTACATTGGCCAGGCTGGTCTCAAACTCCTGGCCTCAAGCAATCTTCCTGCCTCTGCCTTCCAAAGCAGTGGATTACAGGTGTGAGCCACTACTCCTGGATGAAAATATTTAAATATTTCATATATGTGTATATGCAATAAATGTGTGCATGTAATGAGGAAGGTATTGACTTCCAAAAAATTTCAAAATTAGGCAACTACAGATGACACGTTTACAGAAAAGTTTCTAAGAGAGTTGAGGAAACATGGAAATAATTATAAGCAAGGTATGAGTCTATTTTGGCTAAAGTTACACATTTTATTCTGAAAGAGAGATTTCAATGAAACTGAAGCTGATAAGGGCTCTTTTTCCAAGTACCTAAAAAATCTGGCCTTTGTAAAACCAAACATAATGAAATAGTACAACATTGTAGACTAGCCGCATAAGAATAATTGTGGCATTAGATTCTGCATCTCACCACTAAAGATGTACTTCCTGAGTTCCCTTTAAAAGCAAAAGAGTAGAATCTTTCATTAAAATGAGGACTGAGTTGTACAGAACTGTACTTTCTAAATATCATTTATCATTGACGATGATGTAAGGAGTTGGAGCAAATCAAATGAGTAAGTTTTTATTGAGTGCTTAGTTCTCTACCTTCAAATAAAAGATTTTTCAAAGTACTATGAAAAAGTGAGATAATGTGCTATATCAGGGCAATGCTTTTAAGCTAGTTAATCTCCAGCCAAGTGTACTCCAAAGTGTATTGCCAAAAGGTGGCACTAATAAAGGAAAAAAAAAACCTGGGTTTGGCAGAAATTTTGTGAGCACTACAAAACAGATTTCTTAAGGGATGCTTCAAGAGTAATAATAGGTATACCTCTTGGACTCCAACCAAGCAGTTATAAATGAGTTTTTTAACTGATTTGCCAACCCTAGTCGTTTGATAGTGACTGCTAAAAGTAATATGATGGGGAGTATTCTGAAGCCAACTCTAAGCTTATCAGAAAAAAAGCACCACGATCAATGATCATGTCTGGAATGGATGGTAAATCAAAAACATATTTGCTCTGGTAGTTCTAAACCTGTAACATGCTGGTAAGTAATAAAATAAACAAACTTCCAAGCATCCAAAAACATCTTCCATAAGTCTTAACAACCAGGATAAACCTAGTTTTACAAATGAAAAATAAAAATCCTGAGGAATGATTCGACCTCCATCTATTTTTAATACTTTCACTTGAAATCTTCTCTCCCTTCCCACCTACACCACCCATTCCTGCTGGCAGACATCTCCAATTTCCAGTAACCCATCTAAAGACCTCTCAAACTGAAGTTCATGCTCCTTGGGTTTCCCACCAGCCTTCACTCAAATGGGTCTACCTCCCATGCTCTATTACCCCTGTGAAAGTGTGCTCTAAGATGACAGCCAGGTAATCTGATCACCTTAAGGCTTATTTGAATTTAAAGGGAACTTCCATTTCGTGACACTCCCAGAATCCTTTCTTTCTAAGTAACGTTTTTATCTTTTCAGAGACTATGATTTCCCCTACCTGCTCCTCCCAGTCTTAGTATTTAACCCAAAGGAGTCAGTCTAATAGTGGAACTTCAGTAGTATTTCAGGGAAAGGAAAGTGTTAGAATAATTCTACTTTTACTATCTGTTCCTTCTGTTTAAAGGCCAAGTTACTATTTTAATGTAGCCAGAGGAACCATAATATTAACTCAAAAATGCTTCTGATACATACATTTGCTTTGTGAACCCATGTATAAAACATGAACCCAAGATGAGATACCTTTAGTTTTCTTTGCCACAAAGAGAAATGACACCAATACGCCTATGGTTTTTATCCTTCTCAGGAGACACATCTTCTTAATATGTCTACCGAGTTACCATCATGGTCACTGGAGTGCCTTCCAAGGAGAAACATCACTCTGGCTACCATGGACACAGATATGGTAGCACTCTAAGTCATTTCCCTGACATTATTTCTCTGAAAGCCAATTCATTGAAAAACAATTTGCTATGTTTTCCAGTTTTACTGGTTTGACCAAAAAAAATTAATGCTACCATTTTTTAAATATTGAGATATTTGAGTATAAATTTCTTATGAATATGTATTAATGTATTCTAACTGGTAATTCATTTAAACATATTTGAGAAGAATATTTATTAAAGCAACTTTTTATGAATTGAGTAAATGTGCTATTTGATGAATTAGTCATTCAATATTTGATCTTTTGGCAAATGGGTTTTTGGTAAAGTTGGCTTTCGTCAAATTGATTTTGGGTGGGTCAACTTGCTTCCATATAGTAGAGACCATTCTGTCAAATATAATAGAGTAGTGTAAAACCAAGATTTATTTAAGATAGAACAGTAGTGTCAACCATCAAAAATCATGTCCCATAGTGGACATTTGTCAATGTCTGGAGACATTTTTTTGCCACAACTGGAACAGTGGGAAGTTCTATAGGTATCTAGTGGATAAAGGCCAGGGTTGCTGCTAGACATCTTCTAATGTACAGGGCACACCATCTCCACCATCAAAGGATTATCTAATATTAAATATCAATAGTTCCCAGATTAAAAGCCCCTAAGATACAAAAGACATCTTCCTCAAAATTCTGTCTACATCTCTCCTACATCTCTCTACATCACCTTGGTGTGTGTGTCCCCATCGCTCAATCTTAAAATTATTTTATTTTAGTTAACTGGTTTTGAGCCTAGTAAGCACTTGGCCCTAGGCAATGAATAGGAAATAGCAGCTGAGCAACTATGTTGTGTTCTTGGGACTGACAGTCTGAAACAGCTTTCAAACACCTGGCCCTAAAGGAATCATATCTGGAGGCAGAGCCAAGGTTATTAAAAGCCAAGATTCTCTGGGATATATTTTGAGTACCCACTGACTATCTATGGTTGTTTGAACACATACATGTATTTGTATTGGATTTGAGAGGGAACTGGTGTCTCTTTTTACACTCCCCAACACCACCAATGTGTCATTTATGTAAAAATCTCTAAAATAGGGAGAGGACCTGAAACGGAAGTGGAAGTGGCTCATTTTCTCTTTTCCCTTTCCTTTCTCTACAAAGTCCGCAATTCCTTTCATTAGAAGTAATATCAGACTCTAAAGGGGCTTACAGATTGTTCTAGCAAAAACATAGAACCAAAGACATAAGAGGGAAAAACCAAATAGAACATGTAATTACTGTGGACACAATGTTGAACTATTTAAACAAGCCCTGCAGTCCAAGAAAGAAAGAGCAATTACTTAGAAAAGAAGAATGTTCCAATTCCCAAAGGCAAGAGTGTCATAACCCGTAGTCTTCAGAGAGTCTTCAGCAGAGTCTTCAACAGAGCCTGTCCAGTAAGGTCTGGCTGCTGGAGGTATAAGAAGCTGCCTAGTCCATGATCTCCAGAGACCAGCTTGTCAATTCCTTCCTGTTTCTTACCAGGACGGCACCAGCTGAAAGTGGCCAAAGGAAATAAAGTTTGCAGGTACCTTGGGAGCAGTTTTCTTCACTGCCCATGTGTCAAAGCAAAACTCTAGAAGTGGAAACAGAAAGACGATTTTGTGGTATTGGTGGACAGAACAAACAGCTTGACTGACTAGGAAAAAGTCAAGTCCAATGTCTTCCTTTATAGGATCCAGCTTCTCCAAAACACCAGTTATGATTTCTTAAGCTTGAATTTTAAGATGAAAAGAGAAATGGCCAGACAAGTGTAAGATAAGTCAGTTGAGCAAGAGAGGAGACAGTGATGTCCAGCCTGTCTGAATAGAGGAACAGAGAATGAAGCAAATGTCAGAGTTGGAAAAGACTTCAAAAGTTTTCTAAATCTAAGCTTCTCATTTTGGAGCTGAGGAAATAGATAACCAGAGGTTAAGACATTCATATATTGTCACATGCTAATAAAAGTCATAACCAAGTCTCTCCTCTCCACTTCCAAACTGATGTCCTTTTGACCCCATCGCCAGTTTGGGGCAACAAGCCTACAACCCATGTGCTCTTAACTAAGTCACTTCCCCTCTCTCTACCATGGTTGTTTTGTAGGATTGACAATATTTGAGACCTAACACATGAGAGTGCACAGATGAAACATAAAGTAAGAGATATTGGCAATTTGTATACACAATTTACTGAACAACACTGTATAAAAGCAAACCTAACTTATTAACCTTATGAAAACATCTGAGAATTTAATATATAAATATTTCAGACATTTTATAAGCTAGCCTTCAAATTAGTGTATGAGTAGCCTTCAGCACATGATCTTGATACTTACAATTAATTAAAAGAGATTAAGTTTGTAAAATAAAAACTGGTGATGTGAACTCTACAAAACTAATGTGTGCATATGGAATCTATTGTTTAGTTGGGAAATGATAGTGGTTGCAACATCTAGAATATCATGAGGATATAATTAAAACTGGGCTAAGCATGGACAATCAGAATTGAGTCAAAGCCTTCAATGCATATTTATATAATCTTTGTTTAATTAAGACTCATAAGATTATCCCCAGATTAATATCACATGTTCTCTTGGGGATAATAAATAGTAAACTGCTCTCTTTTTTATCCAATTTCATTCAGCTCTGTGAACAATAAAATAAAATTAAGATATTGGATCCCCAAATTTTCAGCTGTCCTATTAATACATTTTAATGCCATTTCCATCCCCTTTAAGTCAGCCAAAAATGAGTAGGCTAACATAACTAAATGCGTTTGCCAAATTTTTTCAAAATCAAAATTCCTATAAAAACCTCACAGGAAGAAGTGGCAAAAAAAAGTCACAAATATCCTCAAATGCTTTTTAAAATACCAACTGGGTTATTTCCTTTTTGTGCTGAAAAAGTGGCCAATTTACCTGTATGTCATAAGTAACATGTGATATTTTAATTTTTTTATTTTTATTAATATATAATAGATGTGTATATTTGGGGAGTATGTGTGATAATTTAATATATTTACATATATTTGACAATTTAATATTCATATAACTTACAAAGATCAAATCAGTGTAATTGGGAGATTCATCACCTTAAATGTTTGTGTTTTCTTTATGATAGAAACATTTGAATTATTCTCTTCCAGCTATTTTGAAATATACATTAGATTATTGTAAACTATAGTAACTCTACTGATATATCGAATCCTAGGTCTTATTTCTTGTATTAAATTTTATATTCGTACCCATTAATCAGTCTCTCTTCATCTTCCCTTCCCCCTACCTTTCCCAGCTTCTGATAGTTACCAATGTACAGATATCTCTTGGGTACATTGATTTCCTTTCTTTGGGATTTATACCCAGTAGTGAAATTGCTGGATCATATGGAAATTGCATTTGTCACTTTTTTGAGGAACCTCCGTACTATTCTCCATAGTGGTTGTACTAGCTTACATTCCCACCAACAACATACAATGTTTCCTCTTTCTCCAGATCCTCGCCAGCATCTGTTATTTTCTGTCGTTTTTATAAAAGTTATTTTAACTGGGATGACATGATATCCCATTGTAGTATTGATTTGCATTTCTATGATGATTAATAGTGTTGAGAATTTTTTCATGTACCTATTGGCCATTTGTGTACCTTTTTTCTTTTTATTTGTAGAAATTTATGGGTTACATGTGCAATTTTGTTACATGCATAGAGTAGTGGTCAAGTCAGTGCTTATAGAGTATCCATCACCTGAATAATGTATATTGTAGTCATTAATCAATTGCTCATCATCCTCCTCCCTCCCACCCACTAACCTGCCAAGTCTCCATTATCTATCATTCCACTCTCAATATCCACGTGAACACATTTTTTGGCACACCCTTATGAGTGAGTACATGTGACATTTGCCTTTTTGTGCCTAGTTTCACTTAAGATAATGAACTCCAGTTCCATCCATGTTGCTGCAAAAGATATAATTTCACTCTTTTATGGCTGAATAGTATTCTATTGTGTATATATACCACATTTTCTTATTAATTCATCCATATCTTTGTGTTTCATAATGTGAAAAGTGCTATGATAAATATACAAGTGCAGATATCTTTTTGATGTATTGACTTATTTCCTTTGGGGAGATAACCAGTAGTGAGATTGCTGATTGAATGCTAGTTCAATTTTTAGTTCTTTAAGAAATATCCATGCTGTTTTTCATAGAGGCTGTACATTCCCACCAACAGTGTATAAGAGTTTCCTTTGTTCTACATCCTCACCATAATCTGTTATTTCTGAGTTTGTAATAGTAGCCATTCTGACTGGGGTAAGATGATATCTCATTGTTGTTTTGATTTGCATTTCTCTGATGATTAGTGATGTCAAGTTGTTTTTCTTTTCCATTTATCTGTTGGCCTTTTGTATGTCCTTTGAAAAATGTCTATTCCTGTCATTTGCCCACATCTTAATGGGATTATTTGGGGGGTTTTGTTGTTGAGTTGCTTGAGTTCCTTGTATATTCTAAATATTAATCCCCTGCAGATGAATAGTTTGCAAATATTTTCTCCTATTTCTCAGGTTGTCTGTTCTCTCTGTTGATCATTTTTTTGCTGGGCAGAAGTTTTTTAGTTTAATTAAATCTCATTTGTCTGCATTTGTTTTTGTTATCTTTTGTGGTCTTAACCATAAATACTTTGCCCAGACAAATGTCCACAAGAGTTTTCCCTAGGTTGTCTTCTAGTATTTGTTTATTTTCAGGTTTTACATTTAAGTCTTTAACCCACCCTTCATTGATTTTTGTATATGATGAGAGATATGGGTCCAGTTTCATTCTTCTGCACATGGCTATTCATTTTTCCCAGCAGCATTTATTCAGGAAGGTGTCCATTCTCCAAAGTATAAGTACTTGTTGCCTTTGTGAAAGGTCAATTTCCTGTAAACATGTGGCTTTATTTCTGGGTTCTCTATTGTGTTCCATTGATATATATGTCTATTTTTATACAAGTACCATCTTACTTTGGTTACTATAGCCTTGTAACATAATTCTAAATCAGATAATGTGATACCTCCAACTTCGTTTTTGTTGCTCAGAGTTGCTTTGGCTATTCAGATTCTTTTTTGGTTCCATGTGAATTTTAGAATTGTTTTCTAATTAAGTAAAAAACTGAGTTTGGTATTTTGATAGAAATTGCATTGAATCTGTCGATTGCTTTGGGCAGTATGGTCATATTAACAAAATTAATTCTTCTGATCCATTAGCATGAGATGCTTTTCCATTAGTTTGTGTCACCTTTAATTTCTTTCATAAGTGTTTTGTACTTTTCCTTGTAGAGGAATCTTCTTTCATTTCCTGTGTTAAATTTATTTATACGCATTTTGCTTTTTGTACCTATGATAAATGGAATTGCCTTCTTGAGTTTTTCTCAGCCAGATTGTTATTGGTGTATGGAAATGCTATTGATTGGTGTACATTGATTTTCTATCCTGAAACTTTACTGAATTCATTTATCAAATACAAGAGGGTTTTTTGGTAAAGTCTTTAGGTTTTCTAGACATAAAATCATATCATCAGCAAATGAGGATAATTTTAGTTGCTCTTTTCCAATACCTTTTATTTCTTTCTCTTGCCTGATTGCTCTGGCTAGCACATCCAGTACTATGTTGAATAAGAGTGGTAAAAGTGGGCATCCTTGTTGTGTTCTAGTTCTTAGAGTAAATGCTTTCAACTTTTTCTCATTATAATGTCAGCTGTGGGTGTGTCATATATGGACTTTGTTATTTTGATTAGAGATTAAATTAGGAATAAATATAAAACCTGAACAGATTAATAATGAGTAGTGAGATTGAATCAGTAATGAAAAGTCTCCCAACATAGAATATTCCTTCTATGTCTAGTTTAAAGGTAATTTCTACCATTAAGGAAGGTGAATTTTGTTAAATGCCTTATCTGCATCTATTGAGATGATCATATGGTTTTTGTGCTTCATTCTGTTGATGTAATGTATCATTTTTATTGATTTGCTTGTTTAACCATCCTTGCATTTTTAGTATAAATCCCACTTGATTGTGGTGTATTATCTTTATGATGTGCTGTCAGATTTGTTTTTCTATTATTTTGTTGAATATTTTTGCATCTGTGTTTGTGAGGGATATTGGCCTGCACTTTCTCTTTTTTTTGTGGAGTCTTTGTGTGGTTTTGGAATCAGGATAATGCTGGCCTCACGAAATGAGTTAAAGAGAATTTCCCTCTTGTTTCATATTTTGAGATAGTTTTAGGAAGACTGATACTAGTTTTTCTTTCCATGTTTGATAAAATATGGCTAGAGATCCAGCTGATCCTGGGCTTTTCTATGTTGGGAGAATTTATATTACTGATTCAGTCTCACTAGTCAATCAATATCAGTTTGTTCAGGTTTTATATTTATTCCTATTTTAATCTTTATAGGTTGTATTTTTTGTAGAAATTTGTCCATTTCCTCCAGGTTTCCAGTTTGTCAGTGCATAGTTGTTGGTAATATTCTCTGATGATCTTTTGTATTTCTGTGGTATCAATTGTCTGTCTCCCTTTTCATTTCTGATTTTGCTTATTTGGGTTCTTTTCTTATTTTCTAGGTTATGATAGCTAGTACTTTATCAATTTAGTTTACATTTTTGAAGAACCAGCTTTTTGTTTTGTTGATCCATTTTATTATATTTTTTAGCCTCTATTTCATTTATTTCTGCTCTGATTGTTAACATTTCTTTTCTTCTGTTAATTTTATGTTTTGTTTGTTCTTGTTTTTCTAGTTCCCTGTTGTGCATTGTTAGGTTGTTATTTTGTAATATTAATACTTGTTTGATGTAGGCATTTATTGCTATAAAATTCCTTGTTAGCACTGGTTTTACTTTATCCCACAGGTTTTGGTATGTTGTATTGTCATTTTCATCTATTTCAAAGATGTTTATATTCCCATCTTAATTTCTTCATTGACCCAGGGGTCACTCAGGAACATTTTTAATTTCTATGTATTTGTATATTTTTCAGAGTTCCTCTTGCTATTGTTTTATAATGTTATTCCATTATGGTCAGAGAAAATACTTGATATTATCTCCATTTTTAAAAACTGGTTGACTTGTTTTGTGGCCTAAAGTGTGGTCTACCCTGGAGAATGTTCAATGTGCTGATGAAGACAATGTATATTCTGCAGTTGTTGGATACAGTATTCAGTAAATGTCTGTTAGGTCCATTTGCTCTAAAGCTCAGTTTATATCCAAAGTGTCTTTGTTGATTTTCTGTCTAGATGATCTCTCTAATGCTGAGAGTGAGGTGTTGAAACCTCCCACTATTATTGTATTTCACTCTATCTCTCTCTGTAGATCTACTAATATTTGCTCTATAAATCTGAATGCTCCAGTTTTGGGTGCATATATATTTAGAATTGATGTATCAATTGCAGGATTGATCCCTTTATCCTTATATAATGCACGTATTTGTCCTTTTTTAAATTGTTCTTAAAGTCTGTTTTATCTGCTCTAAGTATAGCTACTCCTGCATGCTTTTGGTTTGAATTTACATGGAATATTTTTTCCATCCCTTTACTTTCAGTCTACGTGTATCTTTACTGCTAAAGAGTGTTTCTTTTAAGTAGCATGTAATTGGATTATTTTTAAAACTCTAGTAATTCTATATATTTTAAGAGGATTATTTAATCCATTTATTTTCAAGGTTATTATTGACATGTGAGTCTTTGTTCCTGTCATATTAATTATACTCTGGTTATTATAATTTCTTTTTTTTCTTTTTCTCTTATACTTTGCCATTTAGGTTTGGTGGGTTTCTGTAGTAACACCATTTGAGTCCTTTCTCTTTCTCCTTTGTATGATTGCATGACCAGTGAGTTTTATATTTTTGTGTGTTCGCATGATGATAAATGTCATTCTTTGGCTTCCAGTTTTAGGACTCTCTTCCTTAAGCATTCTTTGTATGGCTAGTCTAGTGGTAACTAATTCCTTCAGCATTTGTTTATCTGGGAATGACTTTATTTCTTCTTCATTTATGGAGGATAATTTTGTTGAATGTAGAATTCTTACATCACAGCATTACCTTCTGGCCTGTAATATATTCCTCTAGAAATATCATATTTCCTCACTTTTTCACATTTCATTTGCCCTTAAATTGATATCTGTGCATCTGGTATAACAGTTGCTCCTTCTTACTTTTGAATTTAATTAGTAGAGAAGGACTTTATCTGAAGACATATCTATGGTGTTAGTTGGGTAGGGTATTTTTGCTTTAATTCTAGGTGAATGCAGTACTATAGTCTCTGTATGATTTCATTGGTTGTAAAAAGCTTTAGTGGTATTTGTGTTTTCTTCAGTGGGTTAGATGTAGCTATTAGTGGAGGCTGTAGTGAAGTTGTTCTGGGACTGGGAAGCTAGATTGGCCAGTCTGCAGGTCACAATTGTGGCAGCAGTGTGCTGAGCATACATATCTTTGTGCCCCAGATGGTGCACACTAGCACCCGTATTGGCAGTTACTGGCAGGCTGATTCTTCAGCCTCCAGGTGGCATTCTTAAATGCCATTATGGTAGTTATGGACCTGTCAAGTGAACAGATTCTTGGGACCCTGGGAATCAGATGTGGTGTGACCAATGGGAATAGCGATGATGGGACAATTTTCTGGATCATAAGTGGTGTTCACTAATGTTAGCAGTGGCTGCAATAGGGTGAATGGGTCTCCATGGGAGGCCCTAACCCCAATGGTGAGAGTAGGCACCAGCTATTGTGAGCAGAGGCAGAGTGATCCTCAAATAGCAGATGGAGTGCTCAGGTAAGAGGTGGGTAGCAGCTATGCTGAGGATCCACCACTAGAGAGGGTGGAGCCACCCTCAATGGCCACAGCCTGGGCTGACGGGTAGCTGATACGTGTTCCTTTCATACCCTAGTTCCAGCAGGGCTCACTCCCTGGTCTGGCTGCAGAAGCCCACACCCAGCTTGAGATCAACTTCCAAAGGTAAACCACACCCTGCTTGTATCCTGGTCTCAGACTGCAGCAGTGCTTACTTCCTGACACCATCTGCTGCCACTCAGGCCTCACCTACTTCTAAGCGGGAGTGTAAAGTTTGTCAGAGACTAGTTTTGAAAACGCTGCCTTGTTGAAGCTGTTTAGGTCTCAGGTAGTGTATTGGTCTTAGCACAAGCTCCCTTCTGGAGCAGTTTCATTCCAGGGACTCCCAGCAGATTCCTGTTTGTTTCGGGGGTTGAGATGGTCAAGGTGTTCTTCCTCAGCTAGGATAGCATGATAACATAGTAGGAGTGTGGGCCACTGGAAGTCTATTACTCACCCCTCCCGAGGAGTAACTGGAGAGTTACTCCTGGCCAGGGCGACTGTCTTTCCTTCTCCTTTTTCTTTTGTGTTGGTCCTCATTTCACTGCTGAATTCCGGCATTCTCTCTTGGATAATGTGCTCAATGTATCACTGTCTGTACACTCCAGCTCTTCTGTGTGGAGAAGACAGTCATGAAATGCTTCCAGGCAGCCATTTTTAACCAGATTCTCTCCTCATATGTCTTCTTTTGAGGAATATCTATTCAGGTCTTTGACTCATTTTTCAATCAGATTTTTTTTTTTATATCAAGCTGCTTGTGCTCCTTATATATTCTTATTTTAATCTTTTGTCAGATGGATAGTTTGCAAATAGTTTCTCCCATTCTGTAGGTTGTCTCTTTACTTGGTTGTTTCTTTTGCTGGGTACAAACTTTTTAATTTTTTTTTAAATTTCTGTGGGTACATAGTAGGCATACAAATTTATGAGGTACATGAGATATTTTGATATAGGCATACAATGCATAATAATCCATAACCTCAAGCATTTGTCCTTTCTTTGTGTTACAAACAATCTAATTATACCCTTTTAGTTATTTGTTTTTACATATTATCCTAACAGTGGGCCTATTGCTGCTACTATTATGCTCTTTTTGCTTTTTTTTTTAACTTTTGCTTTTGATTTAGGGGTACACGGCAGGTTTGTCATATAGGTAAATTGCATGTCATGGGAGTTAGGTGTATAGATTATTTTGTTACCCAGGCAATAAACATAGTACCTCATAGGTAGTTTGTCAATCCTTACCCTCCTCCCACACTCCACCCTAAAGTAGGTCCTGGTGTCTGTTGTAACCTTCTTTGTGTCTATGTGTACTCAATGTTTAGCTCCCACTTACAAGTGAGAACATGCAGTATTTGGTTTTTTGTTCCTGCATTAGTCCACTTAGCATAATGGTTTCCAGCTCCATCCTTATTAGTGCAAAGGACATTATCTCATTCTGTTTTATGGCTGCATAGTATTCCATGGCATATATGTAACACATTTCCTTTATCCAGTTTACCATGGTCATCTAGGTTAATTCCATGTCTTTGCTATTGTGAATAGTGCTGTAATTAACATACGCATACATGTGTCTTTATGATAGAATGATTTATATTCCTTTTGGTAAATAACCAATATTGAGATTGCTGGGTGAAATGGCAACTCTTTCTTATGTTATCTGAATAATAGCCAAACTGTTTTCACAATGGCTAGACTAATTTACATTCCCACCAGCAGTGTATAAAAATTCCTTTTTCTCAGCAGCCTTGCCAGCATTTGTTATTTTTTGATGTTTTAATTATAGCCATTCTGGCAGGTATGAGATGGTATCTCATTACGGTTTTGATTTACAATGCTCTAATGATTCATGATGTTGAGCAGTTTTTCATGTGCATATTGACTATGTGTATATCTTCTTTTGAGAAGTGTCTGTACCTGCCTTTTGCCAATTTTTTAATGGGGTTGTTTTTTGCTTCTTAATGTGTGTAAGTTTCTTGTAAATTCTGGATATCAGACCTTCGTCAGATATATAACCTGCAAATGTTTTCTCCTACTCTGTAGGTTGTATGTTTACTCCATTGATAGTTTCTTTGTGCAGCTACTTCGTTTAATTAGGTCCTATTTGTCCATTTTTATTTTTGCTGCAAACGCTTTTGAGGTCTTTGTTAGGAAATCTTTGCCAAGTCCTATGTACAGAATGGCATTTCCTATGTTATCTCCCAGAGTTTTTATAGTTTTAGCTTTTATATTTAAGTCTTTAATCTAACTTGAGTTGATTTTTGTATATGGTGAAAGAAAAGGGTCCAGTTTCAATCTTCTACTTGTGGCTAACCAATTATACCAGCACCATTTATTGAATAGACCATTGCTTGTTCTGATCAACTTTGTTGAAGATCAGATGGCTGTAGGTACGCAGCGTTATTTCTGGACTCTGTTTTCTATTTCAGTTCTGTTCAGTTGGTCTTTTTTTTGTAACAGTGCCATGCTGTTTTGGTTACTCTAGCCTTCTAGTATAGTTTAAAGTCAGGTAATGTGAGATGTTTAGCTTTGTTCTTTTTGCTTAGATTGCCTTGGATATTTAGGCTGTTTCTTGGTTCCATATAAATTTTAAAATAGTTTTTCCTAACTCTATGAACAATGTCCTTGGTAGTTTGATAGGAATAGCATTGAATCTGTAAATTGCTATGGGCAGTATGGACATTTTAACAATATTGATTCTAGCGATGCATGAGCACGGAATGTTTCCATTTGTTAGTGTCATCTCTGATTTTGTTGAGCAGTGTTTTGTAAAGCTCTTTGTAGAGATCTTTCACCTCCCTGGTTAGCTGAATTCCTAAGGATTTTATTCTTTTTGTGGCTATTGTGAATATGATTGTGTTCTTGATTTGACTCTTGGCTTGGAGTTGTTACTGATTCCTGTACATTGATTTTGTATCTTGAAACTTTGCTAAAGTTGTTTAGTAGATCTAGGAGCTTTTGGACAGAAACTATGTGATTTTCTAGGTGTAGAATAATATTGCCTGCAAACAGAGATAGCTTGACTTCCTCTCTTCCTATTTGGGTGCCATTTTTTTCTTTGTCTTACCCAACCGCTCTGGCTAAGACTTGCAGTACTTTGTTGAATAAGAGTGGTAAGAGAGTGCATCCTTGTCTTGTTCCAGTTCTCAAAGGGAATGCTTCCAGATTTTGCCCATTCAGTATGATGTTGGCTGTGGGCTTGTTATGGATGGCTCTTATTATTTTGAGGTATATTCCTTCAATGCTTAGTTTATTGAGGATTTTTAACATGAAGTGATGTTGGATTTTTACCAAAAACATTTTCTGTATCTATTGAGATAGTTATTTGGTTTTTATTTAGATAGTTATTTGTTTATTTTTAGATGAGTCATATTTGTTGATTTGGGTATGTTAAACCAACCAGCATTAAAGCCTACTTGATCATGGTAGATTTTGATGTGCTGCTGGATTCAGTCTGCTAGTATTTTGTTGAGAATTTTTGCATCTATGTTCATCAAGGATACTGGCCTGAAGTTTTCTGTTGTTGTTGTGTCCCTGCCAGGTTTGGGTATCAGGGTGATGCTGCCTCATTTAATGATTTAGGTAGGAGTCCCGTCTTCTCAAGTCTTTGGAACAGTTTCAGTAGGAATGGTACCAGGTCATCTTTACATAATACATCTGGTAGAATTCAGTTGTGAATCTATCTGGTCCAGGGTTTTTCTAGTTGATAGGCTTTTTATTACTAATTCAATTTCAGAACGGGTTATTGATCTGTTCAGGTATTCAGTTTCTTCCTGGTTCAATCTTGGGAGGTTTTATATTTCCAGAAATTTATCCGTTTCTTCTATGTTTTCTAGTTTGTGTACATAGAGATGTTCATGGCAGTCTTTGAGGGTTTTTTGTATTTCTGTGGGGTCAGTGGCAATGTCCACTTTGTCATTTCTGATTGTGTTTATTTAGATTTTCTCTATTTTTACTCTGTTAGTTTGTGTATATAGGTAGAAGTGGGATTCCTGGATCATATGCTAGCTCAATTTTAGTTTCTGGAGTAAACTCCAAGCTGTTCTCCATAATGGTTCTACTAGTTTACATTCCCAAAAATAGTGTGTGATACTTCCCTTTTCTCCACATCATCATCAACATGTGTTATTACCTGTCTTTTGGATATAAGCCATTTTCACTGGGGTGAGATTTTATCACGTTGTAATTTTGATTTGCCTTTCTCTGGTGATCAATAACGTCGAGCACCTTTTTATACACCTGTTTGGCATTTCTACGTCTTCTTTTGAGAAATGTCTATTCAGGCCTTTTGGCAAAAGATTTTTAGCTTGATGTGATCGCACTTGTATAGTTTTGTTTGGGTTGCCTGTGCTTTTGGGATCTTATACAAAAAACTTTGCCCTAGAGAAAGGGGGTGGGTTAAAACAAAAAACAAAAAAACTACCAATTAGGTACTATGTTCACTACCAGGGTGAGAGAATCTGTACTTCAAACCCCATCATCACATAATATTCCCATGCAACAAATCTGCACATGTACCCTGTATCTAAAATAAAATTTGAAGTTAAAAACATTTGTTTCGGCCGGGCGCGGTGGCTCAAGCCTGTAATCCCAGCACTTTGGGAGGCCCAGACGGGCGGATCACGAGGTCAGGAGATCGAAACCATCCTGGCTAACACGGTGAAACCCCATCTCTACTAAAAAGTGCAAAAAACTAGCCAGGCGAGGTGGCGGACGCCTGTAGTCCCAGCTACTCGGGAGGCTGAGGCAGGAGAATGGCGTAAACCTGGGAGGCGGAGCTTGCAGTGAGCCGAGATCCGGCCACTGCACTCCAGCCTGGGCGACAGAGCAAGACTCCGTCTCAAAAAAAAAAAAAAAAAAAAAAAACCATTTGTTTTGCTCAGAACAATGTCCTGGAGCATTTCCCTAATGTTTTCTTTTTTTTTTTTTTCTAGTACTTTTATAGTTCCAGGTCTTCTACTTAAGTCTTTAATCCATCTTGATTTGATTTTTTATATGGTGAGAGGTAGGAGTCCAGTTTCATTCTTCTGCATATGGTTATTCCATTTTCCAACACTATTCATTAGGAGGGTGTCTGTTTCTCATTATATGGTCTTAGTGCCTTTGTCAAAGATGAGTTGGTTGTAAATGTGTAGATTTACCTCTGGGTTCTATATTTTGTTCCATTTGTCTTTGCATCTGTTTTTATGCCAGTACCATGCTGATTTGGTTACTGTATCCTTGTAGTACATTTGGAAGTCAGATAGTGTGATGCCTTAAGCTTTGTTCTTTTTGCTCAGGATTCATTTGTGTATTTGGGGTTGTCGCTGATTCCATATACATTTTAGGAATTTTTTTTCTATTTATGTGAAGAATATCATTAGTATTTTGATAGGAATTACATTGAATCTATAAATAGCTTTGGGTAGAATTTTCACCTTAACAAAATCAATTCTTCCAATCCATGAGTATAGGATATCTTTCTATTACTTTTTTGTCCTGTTCAATTTTTTTATTCATATTTCACAGTTTCCTTGATTGACTTTTCACTTCTTTGGCTAAATTGATTCCTGGGTGTTTTATATTCTTTGTAACTATTGTATGTGGGATTGCTTTCTTGATTTCTTTTTCAGATTGTTCATTATTAGCATATATAAATGCCACTGATTTTTGTATGTTGATTTTTGTATCCTGTAATTTTACTGAATTTTTTATCAGTTCTAAGTTTTTTAATGGTCTTTAGGTTTTTCTAATTATAAGATCATGTTTTCTGCAAATGAGACTTCTTCTTTTCCAGTTTCAATGTTCTTTATGTCTTTCTCTGGCCTAATTGCTCTGGCAAGGACTTCCAGTATTATTTTAATAAAAGTGGTAAAAGTGAGCATCTTTGTCTTGCTCCAGATCTTAGAGGAAAGACTTTCCATTTTTCCTCATTCAATATGATTATGGCTATTGGTTTTTCATATATGGCCTTTATTAATTTGAGGTGTGTTTCTTCTATACCCAGTTTGATCAGAGGTTTTTTATGTTTGTTTGTTTGATTGATTGATTGATTGCTTGTTTTTTGAGATAGAGTCTCATTCTGTCACCCAGGCTGGAGTGCAGTGGCATGATCTCAGCTCACTGCCACTTCCACTCCCTGGATTCAAGCTATTCTCCTGCCTCAGCCTCCCAAGTAGCTGGGATTACAGGTGCCCACCACCATACCTAGCAAATTTTTGCATTTTTAGTAGAGAAGAGTTTCACAATGTTGGCCAGGCTGGTCTCAAACTCTTGACCTCAAGTGATCCACCTGCTTTGGCCTCCCAATGTGCTGGGATTACAGCCGTGAGCCACCGAACCTAGCCCTGATAAGAGTTTTTATCATAAAGGGATGTTGAATTTTATCAAATCCTTTTTCACTATCTATTGAAAAAATTATAGATTTTGTTATTCGTCCTGTTAATGAGATGTATAATGTTTTTTGATGTGTGTATATTGAACCATGCTTGCATCTCTGGAATGAATCCCACTTAATTATAATAAGTGATCTTCTAAATGTGTTCTTAAATTCTGTTTTCTAGAATTTTGTTGGGAATTCTTGCATCTATGTTCATGAGGGATGTTGGCCTGTAGTTTTCATTTCTTTGTCATATTTGTCTAGTTTGGGTATCAGGGTAATGCTGGCATCATAGGACGAGCTTGAAAGTATTCCCTGCTCTTCAATTTTTTTGAAGAGTTTGAAGAAAATTGGTATTAGTTCTTCCTTAAATGTTTAGTAGAATTCAGCAGTGAAACAATCAGGTCCTGGGCTTTTCTTTGAAGGGAGACTTTTTATTACAGCTTTGATGTCATTATGCACTATTAGTTTGTTCAGGTTTTCTGTTTCTATATCATTCAACTTTGGTAAATCGTGTGTCCAGAAATGTTATCCATTTCTTCTGGATTTTTTTATTTGTTAGTATATAATTATATATAATAGTATCTCATAATCCTCTATGTTTCTATAGTCTCAATTTTCATGTCTCCTTTTTGGATATGGTTTTACTTATTTGAGTGTTCTCTCTTTTATTTGTTAGTCTAGCTAAAGGTTTGTTGATTTTAGCTACCTTTTCAAAAACCCAACTTTTCATTTCATTGATCTTCTGTACTTTTTTGTCTTGACTTCATTTCTTTCTGCTCTGTTCTTTATTATTTCTTTTCATCTACCAATTTGGGGTTCGACATTTTTAATTTTCTAATTATTTGAGGTACATCATAAGGTTATTTGAAGTCTTTCTACTTTTTTGATATAAGCATTTATTGCTAAATAATTTCCTCTTAATGTTCTCTTTACTGTATTGAATGGATTTTTTTTTGTATGTTAAATTTCCTTTTTTAATTACTTAAAGAAGCTTTTCAAATGTCCTTCTTAATTTATTCACTGATACATTGGGTCATTCAGGAGCATATGGTTTAATTTATATGTGCTGGTGAATTTTTCAAGTTTCCTCTTCTTATTGATTTCTAGTTTTATCCCATTGTAGTCAGAAAAGATAATATGACTTCTTCTTTTTTGAATTTGTTGAGACTTATTTTGTTGCCTAAGATATTGTCTATCCTGGAGAATGTTCCATATGTTGATGAATAAAATGTGTATTCTGCAATAGTTAGGTGAAATGTTCTCTATGTGTCAGTTAGGCCCATTTGGTCTATTGTGTAGTTTAACTGTATTGTTTCTTCATTGATTTTATTTCTGGATGACCTGTTACTGAGAGCTGGGTGCTAAAGTCCCCTACTATTACCGTACTGCAGTCTATCTCTCCCTTTAAATCTACTAATGTTTGCCTTATAAGCTTGGGAGCTCTAGTGTTGAGGTCATTCATACATAAAAATGCTATATTGTCTTGTTCATTTGACCTTTTTATCATTGTATAGTGACCTTCTTTTTTTTATTATACTTTAAGTTCTAGGGTACATTTGCACAACGTGCAAGTTTGTTACATATGTATACATGTGCCATGTTGGTGTACTGCACCCATCAACTCATCATTTACATGAGGTATATCTCCTAATGCTATCCCTCCCCCCTCCCCCCACCCCACAATAGGCCCCAGTGTGTGATGTTCCCCTTCCTGTGTCCAAGTGATCTCATTGCTCAATCCCCACCTATGAGTGAGAACATGCAGTATTTGGTTTTCTGTTCTTGCGATAGTTTGCTGAGAATGATGGTTTCCAGCTGCATCCATGTCCCTACAAAGGACACGAACTCATCCTTTTTTATGGCTGCATAGTATTCATAGTGACCTTCTTTAGTTTTTACAATCTTTAATTTGTAGACAGTTTTATTTAATATAAGTACAGCTACTCATGCTCTTTTTTTTGATTTCCAGTTGCATCCCATCACTTTCAGTCTATTTTTTTTTTGTAGGTAGAGTGGGTCTCTTGTAGCATATAGTTGGGTGTTGTTTCTTTATTCATTCAGCCAATGTTTGCCTTTTAATTGAAGAACTGAGTCAATTTATCTCCACTGTTATTATTGGCAAGTAAGGGCTAACTACTGCCATTTTGTTTCTTGTTTTCTGGTTGTCTTGTAAGTTCCTTCTTCCTTTATTTCTTGCTGTCATTTGTTGTGGTTATTTTCTCTGACAGTACATTTTAATTTATTGCTTCTTATTTTCAGTGAATCTATTATAGGTTTTCTCATTGTGATTATCATGAGGTAAAAAAATGTAGACATAACACATTATTTTAAAGAGATGATAACTTATCTTTGATCACACAGAAAAAAGTAGGGACAAACAAACCAAGAAAAAAAATCTTTAACCTCTACACATTAATTTTATCATCCTATGTTTTGACTTTTAGTTACACACATTTACATATTTTTATATTGCCTATCTCTTAGCAGGTTGTTGTAAATATTACTATTTTTGATACATTTTTCATTTGGGTTTTATTCTAATGTTATGAATAGATTGCAAACCACAATTACAGTATTAAAGTATTCTGGGTTTGTCTGTGTACTTAATTTTACCAGTAACTTTTATACCTTTAAATGTTTTCTCTATGCACACTTTTTTTTCTTTCAGATGAAAGACCTGAAATTTGTTGTATTCGTTACACATAACTGTCAATTACTGAGAGTGAGGTGTTAAAGTCCCCTACTATTATTATATTGCAGTGCTTGTTGTAAGACAGGTCTGGTGGTGGTGAATTCTCTCAGTTGTTGTTTCTCTGAGAAATAAAGTACTCCATATTTATAGAATAGCTTTGCTGGATTCAGTATTATTGGATGACGATTATTTTCTTTCAGCACTTTGAAAATGTCAGACCACTTTCTTCTGGCTTACATGGTTTCTGTTAAGAAGTCTGTTGCCAGATGAATTGAAGCTCCTTTATATGTTATTTTCTTCTTTTTATCTTGCTGCTTTTAGGATACTCTCTCTTTTAGGATATTCTCTTTGAGAATCTATTGTATGCCTTTGGGTGGTCTTATTTGATCAGATATGTTTGATATTCTCTGACCTTCTTATACCTGAATTATCTCATTCTCAGTGTTGCCAATATTTTCTCTCATTTTTTTGAGTAAGCTTTCTACACTTTGCTCTTTCTCAACTCCCTCTTGAACACCAATAATTCTTAGATGTTTGTCTTTTGAGATAATTTTTATATTGTGCAAGTGATCTGCATTCCTTTTCCTTTTTTTCTATCTTTCTCCTATGACTATGTATTTTTCTAATAGCTTATTTTCAAGGTCATTGATTCTTTTCTCTGTTTGAGCCATTTTACTGTTGAGAGTCTAGTGAATTTTTCAGTTCAGCAAATGTATTTCTCAGTTCTAAGACTTCTGTTTGATTTTGTTGTATTATTTCAATCTGTTAAATTTCTCTAATAAATTTCTGAATTGTTTTTCTGTTATTTTGGTGATCACTTAGTTTCCTTAACACTCCTATTTTGAATTCTTAGAGAGTTAACATATCATCATCTTGTTAGAGTTAGTCATTGATTCTTTGCTTTGTTCATTTGGGTAGATCATGGTTCCCTGTTTGCTGTTGTTTCTTGTGGGTGTACATTTGTGTCTTTGCATTGAAAGATTAGTTATCTATTCCAATATTCTCTGTGTGGCTTATTTGGGTTTTTAAAATATGTCCACTAGGTCACTCCTCCCTTTTTGGTATGAGATGGAACCCTAAGCCCAGGTTTGCCTTGGTTCTAGGAAACAGAGTGCCACCTGTCTTGAATTAGAGAGGTCCCAAAGGGGATTTCCCTGTATCACCTTTGGGACCTCCCTAATTCAAGGGAAGGTGGCTAGGAGTTCATGTTCAGGGGACCTGTGGAACAAGTCTCCTACAGGACAGTTCTGCTATACAGCCAGTCTGATTTGGCACCTTTTTTGGCTGAGTTACAAATCAGACTTTCCAGGGCTGGCAATGGTAGTCCCACCTCCCCTCTTTGTCTTTGGCTTTCCTTAGAGACATTTTTCACTTCTGGCACTCCTGATGCTTCCCATGATTTGAGCCAGGGACAGGTCTCCCACATGGAATCCCAAATCGGGGGGAAGCTAATTGTTCACCTCGATCTCACTTTTTCCAGTATAGAAACCATAAGTTGGGGGGTAATTTTCCATATACTTGGTGCTGGACAGATTGGGGAAGAGGCGCATTGCACATTTGGAAGTTCAATTCTCTTACCACCTGCTCAGAGTTTTTTCACTGATCTGTGGCCATGGGAACTGTCTTATCCTCATATTTGAGTTCTGGTCTATTGCTGGTGATAATATCTGTGCTGCATATTTGTTTTTGGTTTTCTCCGGGGGAAAATGGAGCCTGCTTATTTCTACACCACCACTTTAGAACTGGCACTTCCAGCATCATATGACAATTTTTAATTGGTTATTTCCAGTGCTTTGAAAGATGTATTAATAAAAACTTGCATCTTTGCTGTGACTCCAATAGGGAACAGAAAACTTATAATTTCAAACGGAGATAGATTACTTCATACAATTATAGGAAAGGCACTAATGATGTGTTGAGTAGCAAAGATGTAATGCTAGGCAATGGATGGTGTTTTATAAGAAAGGACCAAATAGAGGGCAAATCTTTTTCTTACCAACATTGCCCTGCTCTGTTTCTCATGTCCTCTCTACAATACTAAAATATGAGCCCAGCTGGCTAAATTATAAAGCATTTTACTGACTTAGAAGACATTATTACTATCTCCCATACATGCTTTCCTAGATTTAGAAGGGCATTTAGAATTAGGTTTGTCAGATCTTACACCTGTTAAAATGGCCATTATCAAAAAGGAACTCTGGCGCACTGCTGGTGGGATTTTAAATTAGTACAGCCATTATGAAAAACAACATAACGACTCCTCAATAAACTAAAAATAGAACTGCCATATTATCCAGCAATCCCATTTCTGGGTACATATTCCAATGAATTGAAATCAATATGTTGAAGTGATATTTGCACTCACAAGTTTATTGCAGTATTATTCATAATAGCCAAAACATGCAATCAGTTTAAGTGTCCATCAGTTGATGAATGTGTAAAGAAAATATGGTATACATACACAATGATATGCCATTCAGCCTTAAAAAAGGAGGAAATCCTGTCATTTGCTACAACATGGATGAACCTAGAGGACATTCTGCTATGTGAAATAAGCTTGATACAGAAAGACAAATACACATGGTCTAATTTATATGTGGAATCTAAAGAGACCAAATTTATAAAACTAGAGAGTAAAATGGTGGGTATCAAAGGCTAGATATGGGGTGATGGAAGGGGAGGGGAATGATCAAGTGTTAGTCAAAGGCACAAAATTTTAGTTGTGAGAAATAACTTGTAGGACCTATTGCACAGCATGGTGACCACAGTTAATAATAATGTATTGTGTATTACAAAATGACTTTTAAAAAATGGTTTTAAGTGTTCTCAGTACAAAAAAATGGATATGTGAATTAGCTTAATACAATCATTGCACAATGTACACATATATCCAAATATCACATTGTACCCCACAAATATATATGATTATTTATCAATTACAAATAAAAATAAAACAAAAGGAGGCAAAACAGTACGAGGATTATCACATAGCCACACAGATACCTTAAACAACTGTTGTTATCCTGATGATATGGGGTCATGTAAAGACCAGGTCAAACAAAATAACTTGATATGGCAAATCCAGAAGCACAGGTATGTATCTGAGGTAGATAGAGAGCCTGCCAACATTTTTTGAGTATACTAACTGCTCCTTAATTTTTCTGTGAGAGAGAGTGATGTGAGAAGTAGATTATCTGATAACAAAGTGAGTAGAAAAACATAGATTATTCTGACTTGTAGCTTAGAGGCTTGTCTCTTCTCATTATATTTCACATTTGGTTGTAATCTTCCTGAGGTTAGAATTGTATATACTAAAACTTTAACACAGTGTCTTATATGTAGTATATAAATTGCTGAATTCAATCTTCTGCACATTAACTTACAATATTAAAATAATGGACTAAGGATAGCATAATTTTATGAGGATTAAAAAGAGAATATCTGACAAAGACATACTGACCTGAATAAAAACATTGTAAATAGTAATTTTAAGTAAAATCCGATTCCTTTTGGCCAATAATGTTGTAGGAGACAAACATAAGTACAGAAATATTCAGGAGAAAATACGTGGAAAATAATTTAGTATGATATGGCTTCAGATGTCCAGATGCCAGGCCTCAGGAAATAAGAATGCCTTCAAAATCTTTTAAACAATTAAGCCAATGCAATCATCTAGAGATCATTCAAAGTTAATAAGATGAGATCTATCCATTGATATTTCTGGTAGAATAGAATGTGAAAAGCATTTGAGAGAGAAAGAAAGGATACTGAATAGTAATAATAATATTTAGTCCAAAACATGTTGATATAAGGAGTTTTCCCAAAATCCTATAGAAAACCTCTTGTGATACAGTAGAAATTATTTTTCAGTTCTTTTCACTGATTAAATCAGCAAGAGGCCAAATAAATTCCTAATTCACTCAGCTACCACATGGCACATAAAGGACTCTACTCAATATCTTTAACTACAAATTCTCATCTCTTCTGTATACTTCCTATTTAATTTGAAAGGGCACCACAGAGGGCCTAACCAGACTGAAGATATGGTTAAATATTGATTTTGAATCTGTTGGATGAGCAATAGAAGTACTGAATAAAGTCAATAAAATAATCTCTGGTTATGTGATTACTTATCACTTTCCAGTCTCACTATTTAATCCTCTGTTATAGAATTAATTATCCTGGAATCACAGACCTAGTGTGTGGTAGCTGAAAACTGAGATGAAAATTTGCATGCAACGGGCAATTGAGCTGGTTTTGAAACTTTGAGAAATACAGCCACCTGTTGGACATAGTCTGGTATCACACTCTGTTCACCATTTGTTTTTTAATGTTCTTTGAATGCGAAAAACTTTTTAAATAACCAAAACATAAAAAAAAAATAAAAGCATAATTGTCACTATTAGAAAATATAGATGATTAAAAACAGTTGAATGTCTTATTTTGTCTGTTTAAAGAATAAATCTAATAATAATGTGCTTTCCAAGATATAGTCTGAATAAGCTGAAAAGCTTTCATCATAAGAAGAACCAATTAATAAATAATTTTTTTAAAAAGTTATTTCCCCTCAAAATAGTAAAAGCAGGAATTTGTTATTTGTTCATTCCACTCCAGCACCGGCCTCTAGAGCAGCAGCTGGCAAATATTTTTGTAATGTTTTTTAGATAGTAAATAGTTCAGGCCTTAAAGGCCATAAGCTTCTTTCTCCTTTCCCTTTTATTCTTTTCTTTTGGAAAGTTAAGCATCTTTATTTTACTTAATAAAAAATATATATATTTAAGGTGTGCAACATGGTGTTCTGATATACATATACTTAGTGAACTAATTAATACTGTCAAGCTAATTAATATATCCATCTCCACATATTTACCTTTTTGTGTTTGTAGTGAGAACACTGAAGACCTACTCTCTCAGTAAATTTCAAATATACAGTACAGTATTATTAACCATAGTCCCAATGTTGTACATTGGATCTCTAGAATTTATTCATCCTGCATAACTGAAACATTGTACCTTTTAAGCAGTATCTTCCCATTTCCCCACCTCCCCAACAACACACAACCCCACCCCATTCCTGCCCCTGGTAACTACCATCTACTCTCTGCTTCTAAGAATTTGATTTTTTTTTTAGATTCCACATGTAAGTAAAATCATGTAGTATTTGTGTTTCTGTTCCTGTCTTATTTCACTTAGCATAATGTCCTCCAGGTTTCATCCATGCAGTCACAGATAGCAGGATTTCACTTTTTTTAAGGTTGAATAATATTCGATTTTATATATATACCACAATTGTTTTTATCCATTGATTCTTGATAGACACTTAGTTTGTTTCCACTTCTTGGCTATGGTGGATATGGGTTTCTATTGCAACTATTCAACTCTGCTGATTTAGCACAAAAGAAACCATATGCAAAGGGAAACAAATGTGCATAGCTTCAAGGAGAACTACAAACCACTGCGCAGTGAAATAAAAGAGGACACAAACAAATGGAAGAACATACCATCTCATGGATAGGAAGAATCAATATCGTGAAAATGGCCATACTGCCCAAGGTAATTTATAGATTCAATGCCATCCCCATCAAGCTACCAATGAGTTTCTTCACAGAATTGGAAAAATGGGCTTTAAAGTTCATATGGAACCAAAAAAGACCCCGCATTGCCAAGACAATCCTAAGCCAAAAGAACAAAGCTGGAGGTATCACGCTACCTGACTTCAAACTGTACTACAAGGCTACAGTAACCAAAACAGCATGGTACTGGTACCAAAACAGAGATATAGACCAATGGAACAGAACAGAGCCCTCAGAAATAATACCACACATCTACAGCCATCTGATCTTTGACAAACCTGACAAAAACAAGAAATGGGGAAAGGATTCCCTATTTAATAAATGGTGCTGGGAAAATTGGCTAGCCATAAGTAGAAAACTGAAACTGGAGCCTTTCCTTACTCCTTACATGAAAATTAATTCAAGATGGATTAGAGACTTAAATGTTAGACCTAATACCATAAAAACCCTAGAAGAAAACCTAGGTAATACCTTTCAGGACATAGGCATGGGCAACGACTTCATGTCTAAAACACCAAAAGCAAGGGCAACAAAAGCCAAAATTGAGAAATGGGATCTAATTAAACTAAAGAGCTTCTGCACAGCAAAAGAAACTACCATCAGAATGAACAGGCAACCTACAGAATGGGAGAAAATTTTTGTAATCTACTCATCTGACAAAGGGCTTATATCCAGAACCTACAAAGAACTCAAACAAATTTACAAGAAAAAACAAACAACCCATCAAAAAGTGGGCAAAGGATATGAACAGACATTTCTCAAAAGAAGACATGCATACAGCCAACAGACACATGAAAAAATGCTCGTCATCACTGGCCATCAGAGAAATGTAAATCAAAACCACAATGAGATACCATCTCACACCAGTTAGAATGGCAATCATTAAAAAGTCAGGAAACAACGAGTGCTGGAGAGGATGTGGAGAAATAGGGACACTTTTACACTGTTGGTGGGATTGTAAACTAGTTCAACCATTATGGAAAACAGTATGGCGATTCCTCAAGGATCTAGAACTAGAAGTACCATATGACCCAGCCATCCCATTACTGGGTATATACCCAAAGGATTATAAATCATGCTGCTATAAAGACACAAGCACACGTATGTTCATTGTGGCACTATTCACAATAGCAAAGACTTGGAATCAACCCAAATGTCCATCAGTGACAGACTGGATTAAGAAAATGTGGCACATATACACCATGGAATACTATGCAGCCATAAAAAAGGATGAGTTTGTGTCCTTTGTAGGGACATGGATGCAGCTGGAAACCATCATTCTCAGCAAACTATCGCAAGAACAGAAAACCAAACACCGCATGTTCTCACTCATAGGTGAGAACTGAACAATGAGATCACTTGGACTCGGGAAGGGGAACATCACACACCGGGGCCTATTATGGGGAGGGGGTAGGGGGGACGGATTGCACTGGGAGTTATACCTGATGTAAATGACGAGTTGATGGGTGCTGACGAGTTGATGGGTGCAGCACACCAACATGGCACAAGTATACATATCTAACAAACCTGCACATTATGCACATGTACCCTAGAACTTAAAGTATAATTAAAAAAAAAAAACTTTACTGACAAAAACAGTTGACAGGCCAGATACAGCCCACAGACTGTAGTTTTCTTATACCCACTTGTGATGGTTAATATTGAGTGTCAACTTGATTGGATTGAAGGATGCAAAGTATTGATCCTGGGTGTGTCTGTGAGGGTGTTGCCAAAGGAGATTAACATTTGAGTCAGTGGACTGGGAGAGGCAGACCCACCCTCAATCTGGCTGGGCACCATCTAATCAGCTGCCAGCACAGCTAGAATAAAGCAGGCAGAAAAGGGTGGGAAGAGCAGACTTGCTGAGTCTTCTTGTCTCCATCTTTGTCCCATGCTGAATGCTTCCTGCCCTCGAACATCGGACTCCAAGTTCTTCAGCTTTTGAACTCTTGGACCCTATACCAGTGCCAGGGGCTCTCAGGCCTTTGGCTGCAGACTGAAGGCTGCACTATCAGCCTCCCTACTTTTGAGGTTTTGGACACAGGCTGGCTTCCTTGCTCCTCAGCTTGCAGATGGCGCATTGTGGGACTTCACTTTGTGATCATGTGTCAATACTCCTTTATAAGCTTCCCTTCATATATACACCTATCCTATTGGTTCTGTCCCTCTAGAGAACTCTAACTAATACACTGCTCTAAAGGTCTTTACATTGGCTATTCCCTCTGCCTGAATCACTCTTCCCTCAAGAATTCACACAGCTTACTCACTCAATTCCACAAATCCTTGTTTAAATTATCTCCTTTCCAATGAAGCCTACCCTAACTACTCCACTTAAAATTGCAATCTACAGCCCTGCACCCCGTCGCAGGTCTGAGAAACAACGTCACAGGCCACTCCCAGTGGAAATGCTTCCAGGCCAGCTGAGCAACTGTGCATCCACATTCCTGGCCAGAGTAATAACCCCGGTGCCACAAGCCCTTGCAGCCCAGGCCACTGAGAAACTCCCATATGTCATTAGTGTGAATTATAGCGAAAAAACTGATATAGAGACTATACTATTGCATCTACCTAGAACCAGATCTAACTGACACCCCATCTAACTGACACACCCAAGTCCCATCCATATGAATAAGTGTTTCTTTACAAAACCTACTCCATAAAATTGGAAGAGGTGACTATTTCACCAGATGCATTGAAATCAAACTAGAAACACATAAACATGAAAAAGCCAGGAAACATGATGCCTCCAAAAGAACACAGTAATTCTCCAGTAACAGGTCCCAATGATAAAGAAACATACAAAATGCCAGAAAAGTAGTTCAAAATAATAATCTTAAGGAAATTCAGTGAGATCCAAATAAATACAGATAGACAATTCAACGAAATAAAATTGCAACCCTCTACTTCTCTTGCTTTATTTTTTTTTATAACAGTTAACTCATTTTAATGTATTACATTATGTTCATTGGAGCCTATCTCTCCCAACCAGAATGTAAGCTCCATGGCCAACACTTAGGGCAGTGCCTGGCATGTAACAGATACTCAAGAAATATTTGATGAACCAAAAGATGATTTGTTCACATTTGCCCCAAAAATAATTAACAACACTAATTTTGTTTAAGGATGTGACTCCTGGCCAGATGTGGTGGTTCATGCCCATAATCCCAGCACTTTGGGAGGCTGAGGTGAGTGGATCACCTGAGGTCAGGAGTTTGAGACTGGCCTGGTTAACATGGTGAGACCCCATCTCTACTAGAAATACAAAATTAGTTGGGCATGGTGGCACATGCCTGTAATCCCAGCTGCTTGGGAGGCTGAGGCAGGAGAATCACTTGAACCTGGGAGGCTGAGGTTGCAGTGAGCCAGGATCATGCCACTGTACTCCAGCCAGGCTTGCATATAATTTCAAAAGTTGTATAAATCTCTTTGCTTTACTCACGAAAGTAATAGAAGTGTCATTTTTTAAATCAGTGATAATATCAATGAATATATTGCCCATTGTAGTTCCCAAAACTATGTATCATTTTATTTAAACCTTACAATATTCTTATTACACAGACAATATTATCACCACTTCATAGATCACAAAACTAATTCTAAAAAATGTCAATAACTTGCTCATAGTCACAAGGTAGTAACAGAATGACCTAGGATCCATGTATCTTGATTTTAAAGCCAGTTTTCTTTTCCTGACAATGCAACTATCAGCCAACTTTGCCTCATTCCACACCTGTTGAGGACTCCTTTCTCCATAGCTGAATTAGCTTCAGCAACATCTCAATTCCTAGGACAAATTTGACTTCAGGTTAAAAGGATTTAATAAGCTTTGACCCAAATTTGTAGAGGTCAACATCATTCACTTTGCATTTAAGACACTCACTTATTTTCCTCAGTTTTGATAACTTGACTTCTTATTTGGCTCAACTACTAGATTCCCACTTCTAATTACTGGTTCTGAATACCTTATAAACTCCTGTACACTCAGTTCCTTACTTTCGTCTGGAGACAGTACTGGCTCTTAATAGTCTCTCCCAAGATCTACATTCCCACCCACAGGCTGAGGCTCTGCTTTTTGATAACCAATTTCCTAAGTGCTGACTGTTTCCTACAGCAGATTTCCAAATATTACTCACTCTAACCTTATGCTCTGTTCATGAGCAGGACAATCTCAGTTCTTTGGAGAACCTTTCCCCCAACTATATTTACCAATTCCTTTCCTGTATTTCTTCTGTATACAGTCTGTAGCCTCTATCATCTTGATATCATGCTCTCTTTTTGTTCAAGTTTAGGTGCCTCCGAAGTACCTCTACCAAAACAGAATTTGGCATATGAGGCATAAAAGCCATATTCTGCTTTCTGCTGAGGAGTATTAGCTAAAATGTGGCCAAAGGCTCTTTTGTGGTTAAGTGCTCTTCTGTGAGGTAAGACTCGCAAGTGGGAATAATGCTGAACATGCTTCCTGCCACACTGTCTCCTGACTTATTACTAAAGAAGACAAGTTCAACATAGATTGATAACAATGACGATTGAGTGAAACAGTAAAGCTGAGCTGTAACATGGAGGAAGAAATAATAAGGCTTGATAAAAAACTGGAGAAATCAGAAAAAAATTAACAGAAAATTAGAATGGTTCTATAAAATCTCCAGCCTATGTGATTAGAGGAATAGTGGTTCCCCTGCATAGAGAAAAGTAGTTGGAAAGTAGAATCAATGTTGGAGTAAAGATAAATTCACTTAACAGATGGAGATTATGTTAGAATATATATATATAATATATATATATATATATATATATATATATATCAAATTGAATGTAAAGATTAGTGTCTTCCACCACATAGCATTCTAGAATTTCAAAACTGGTTTTTGCATTTATTTAGTGTCACACAATGCAATCTGAGATGAATACATTTCAACATATTTATCCTTTGACAAGTAAAATTGAGGCCTAACAAAGAAAATAACTAAAATTCCACAGACCTTGTGTATGAACCCAATACTTGGGACACCTTATGCTTTCTATTTGATCATTTGGCCTTTCAGGCCAACTGTAACAATTGATAACTTTATCTGAATATAATTCAGCCAAAGTCATTTAGTCAATAAAATATAGAGGGAATTGGACCAAGTGGCTTGTTAAGAGCACAACTGATAGTTTATAATAAAATCCAAGGGTTGTAAACTCAAAGTTTAAAAGCTCTGATATTTTCTTTTATGAAAGAGAGCATAAAATAGATGGGATAAAATACAAAGTAAAACTATTCCGGGGTAATTTGGCCAATCTGTCTTTCTCCAAACATCCACAAGTTTCTATTAACTTTATTAAACTCCATGACCAAAAAGCCAGACTCTGTACTTTCCCATCACAAACAACCAAAAAATTCATTTTACATGATTATTTTATTTTGAATGTCAGTGATATGAATTATTATCTTTAAAATGGTCCAGTTAGTTACATTTTAAGCCAATATTTGCTTGTACTTTTGTTTAATTTCCAAAACAATGAAAGTATTTTGCCCTCTGGAATGTTTCTAATAAAGATAATGGTATTTTAGAAATAAATCAATGCTTGGTACTTACATAAAAGTTTTCACCTGAGCAGTGTAGCAGGTCTTGGTGTTACATTTTTATTTCACTGACCTCTGTTTATTTTGGCTAATGGGAGACACTGTTCTCACTTTACCATAAGAGAACCAAAGTCCAGGACCTGCCTAATGAAACAATGAATTAATGACAGTTTTTGGAAGAGGAATCAATACGTTTGATTTCCAAGGTTTAAACAGATTTGTGATGCCAGGATATAATCCCTGTTCAACAAGAAAGGTTGCCTTCCCACCCCAGGGGCCAAAGACACAGGAGAAGTTGGCATTCTTATGACATTTTCTTAAGAAGTGTTTCTTTTACATTATAGGATCCCAAGTGTTTACAACCCCAAAGAAAATGATTTCAAGGTACTTAAGATAAGGAAGAAATTCCCATGGCTTGGAAAACTTTTCACAAAAATTATTTTCTAACTAGAATTTAGCAAATGTTTACTGACAATAATTTTCTGTTTTCACCAGAGTTTAAGATTGGGAGAATGCTACCACAGATAGAAAAAGAAGAAAGGATTAGTTTGGGGAGAAAGATAGTAAACCTTGATTTGAACAAAGCCTCTCCTGATCAAGCCCTCTTTATTCCATTTGATGTCTCTTCAAAAATCTTTTTTTCCTCTATTGTCTTCCTTACCCTTTCTGAAAATAAGGAGTTCAAGGGTATTTGATGAACTGGGCAAGGTAGGTGTCCATGCCAGAGAGTGGGGAGCAAAGTGGACCTGAGTGTGCAAAAAGGGCATCCATGCAGGGTGTCAACCCATTAGGAGCTATGAGATCCCAAGCAGGATCAAAAGAGCATCCGTGTAGCTGCAGGGAGCCAGGCTGACCTAGGGGCTCAGGTTTCAAGTTGGGATTAAAAGGGCTATTTGTGCAGAATATCAGAGCTTGAGAGAAGTGACGAGGGTGTCCATGTGGGGATTGACCCAGAACGAGGTGTCAGAGCCCAAGCAAGGTGAGAAGGTCATCTTGGCTGGAAGACAGACTAGCTCAGGTTATCATCAAACGGCATGAGGAGCGTTTCCAGGCTGGGGTCCCTCAGCATGGGGTGTAAAGCTTGGGCAGAGAGAGAAGGGTGTCTATGCAGAACAGGGGATATCAGAGCCCAGCATATAGGTGAGCCCAGCACAAGGGTGAGGAATCCAGGCATATCTGGGATGGGGCATCATTGGATCACCGGTGACAGTGCCAATGACAGATTGGACACCTAGGAGATTTCACACACACACACACACACACACACATACACTTTGAAGAGGGAGCCAGGTTTCTCATTGTCAAAAAAGGGAAGGACAAATGTGGAAAGAAAACTAGAATAAAGTCCTGCGTCATTGGATTAGAACTGAAGATGATAGATGGGTAAATAGATACATTAATAAAACATTTTACTTGGCATTTTATAAGCTTCCAGTAATTTGTGTTCCCAAATTCATGTAGACTTTTTTGATCACTGAATGTTTAGGTTGTGAGAACAATGTGCTTAGTAGAGAGTATGGTTTTTTAGATTCAGGCTCAAGTAATATCCTGGGTTCAAAATTTATCTCAACCATTGGGTGATTTTATATAATCATGGTGAAACCTGTGGGACAGAAAATAAACAAACTGCAAAAATATCTTTAAGTTTTTCTAAGACAGTAGTTCTCAGCCAAGGGTGATTTTGCCAGTACTCTGATCTCAGGGACATTTGACAGTGTCTAGAGATATTTTTGGTTGCTGCAGCTGGGGGTTGCTAATGGTATCCAGTGGGTGAAGGTGAGAGGGATGCTGCTGAACACCTTGCAGTGCACAAGACAGCCCCTGCAACAAAGAATTATTGTTACAGGCTGAATTGCATCCCCTCAAAATTCATGTGTTGAAGCCAAAACTTTAGTACCTCAGAATGTGACAGTATTTGGAAATAGAGCCTTTCGAAAATGGTTAAGTTAAAATGAGGTCATTTGGGAGAGAGGGTCCTAATCCAATCTCATTGATGTCCTTATAAGAAGAGGAAATTTGCACACAGAGACACCACAAATGTGCTTGCATAGAAGAAAGACATGTGAGGACACAATGAGAAAGTGACTACCTGCAAACCAAGAAGAGAGGCCACAGAAGAAACCAAACCTGCGGACACCTTTAAACCTCTAGAACTCTTAGAAAATCTATTCCTGTTGTTTAAGCCACCCAGTCTATGATATTTGGTAATGGCAACCCTAGCAAACTAATAGAATTATTCAGCTCAAAATGCCAAAGCGCCGAGGTTGAGAAACTCTGGTTTAATATATACAGAAATAGTCTTGACAAGAACATTAATGTAGGGGTGATATAGTTTAAATGTGTGTCCCAGCCCAAATCTCATGTGGAATTGTAATCCCCAGTGTTGGAGGTGGGGCCCGGTGGGAGGTGACTGGACCATGGGGGCAGTTTCTCCTGAAGGGTTTAACACCATCTACTGGTGCTGTCCTCACAATAGTGAGTGAGTTCTCACAAAATCTGGTCGTTGACAAGTGGGTAGCACCTCCCCCGCTTGCTTTCTTGCTCCTGCTTTCACCATATGATGTGTCTGCTCTCCCTTCACCTTCTGCCATGACTGTAAGTTTTCTGAGGCCTCCCCAGAGGCCAGGCAGATGCCAGTACCTTGCTTCCTGTACAGCCTATGGAACCATGATTCGATTAAACCTCTTTCTGTATAATTACCCCACATCAGGCATTTCTTTATAGCACTAAGAGAACAGACTAATACAGTGGGAAAGACAACCTGGTTAATATTCATCATTAAAATGGCAAACAAAAGGAAAGAGATAAAACAGTTTTGCCTCCACCAAAAATAGAAAAAGAAATAGTGAAAAAAAATCATTCCCAGGACTTTATATGAAGGATGAGTCAGTGCAGTTAACATTCTCTTTTTAGACTGTAAAATTATTTAAATGGCAACTAAAAATATATAATCAATCTGATTTCATGGTAAGTATATTTTTACTTATTTGACTTTTTTACCATAAAACTAAATTTGGAACACTCAAGAATTTGATTCCTACAGGCATTTTCTCAAAATATTTTCACCCAAAAGACTAAGGAAACCCAATCTTGGCTTAACTCCAAAGTTACTTTCCCTTGGTTTACAAAGAAGAATATATTCCTTGATACCACATATTTATTAGAGCTTTCATAAAAGTTCAAATGTGTGATACAATCTAATTTCTTCTTTGACAGCACAAAAGTAAACCCTCGAAATATTATAAATAAATACCCAAAAGCTAAAACTATAAAATGTCTAGAAAAACATATAGAAAAAGTCACTGTGACTTTCAGTTAGGCAAAAATTCTTACTCAGACACAAAAAGCACCACTTTTATAAGTGGTGTTTATAAGAAAGCAATGATTAGCTCAACTCCGAGAAATTTTCATATTTTTGTTTTTTGAAAGACTGTATTGAGAAAATTGAAAGATGAGACACTTGAGATTGGGAGAAAATATTCTTAATACATGCGTCTGACAAAGGACTTGCATCCAGAACGTAAAAGCACCCTTATAATTCAATAAGGAAAAGCAAACAGCTTCACTAACACGTCTAAAATGTTTGAACACAACAAAGAAGATGTATTAATGATAAACACATAAAAAATTATCCACATCATTAGTTATCAACACCACGAAAATTAAAACTATAGCAAGACATCACTACATACCCATTCAAATAGTTAAAATTTAAAAGACTGATATTACTGGCTGGGTGCAGTGGCTTATGCCTGTAATCCCAGCATTTTGGGAGGCCGAGGCAGGTGGATCACTTGAGGTCAGGAGTTTGAGACCACCCTGGCCAACATGGTAAAACTCCATCTGTACAAAAATACAAAAAAAAAAAAATTAGCTGGGAATGATGGTTCACCCCTGTAATCCCAGCTACTCGGGAGGCTGAAACAGGAGAATTGCTTGAATCCAGGAAGCAGAGGTTGCAGTGAGCCAAGATCGTGCCATTGTATTCCAGCCTGGGTGACAGAGGAAGACTTCATCTCAAAAACGAACAACCAAAGACTGGTATTACCAAGTCTTACTGAGTGTGAAGAAACTGAAATTCATACATTGCTGGTAGATGAATAAACTGATAATGCCATTTTGGAGAAGAGTATGGTACTTTCTCATGAAGTTAACATATCATACGACCAGTACTTCCACTTTTAGGTATTTAGCCAAGAGAAATGAAAACACAGGCCCACTAAAACACTTGTATATATGTATTTCTGGCCACTTCACTTAAGATAGTAAAATCTTGACACAACCCAAAACTTTGTCAACAGAAAATGACATAAACACAGTTTATTCATACAATTAAATATAATTCAGCCATAAGAAGGAATTATCTACTGATTAGTGCAATAACATGAATAAATCTCAGTGACAGTATGCTGAGCCAAGAAGGCCAGACACAAGAGTATATACCATATGATTCTGTTATTATAAAACTTTAGAACTGATTAAACCAACTCATGTGATAGAAATCAGATCAGTATCTGCCTGAGGTCAGGTTGGAAGGAATGACTAGAAAGGAACATGAGCTTTCTGGGGTGATGGAAATGTACTCTATCTTGATTTGGGAGGTTGCAAGCTTGTTTTCGTTTATCAAAACTGATTTAACTGTATACTTTTTTTTTTTTTTTGAGACGGAGTCTCGCTCTGTCGCCCAGGCTGGAGTGCAGTGGCGCAATCTCGGCTCACTGCAAGCTCCGCCTCCCGGGTTTACGCCATTCTCCTGCCTCAGCCTCCCGAGTAGCTGGGACTACAGGCGCCTGCCATCTCGCCCGGCTAGTTTTTTGTTTTTGTTTTTTTTTTTTGTTTTTTTTGTTTTTGTATTTTTTAGTAGAGGCAGGGTTTCACCGTGTAGACCAGGATGGTCTCGATCTCTTCACCTCGTGATCCACCCGTCTCATGGGTGCATCTTATGGTATTTAAATTATTCTTCAATAAATTGTATTTTAAAAATATAGAGAAGTAACTATATTTATATGTGACCACTGAAAAGACCTGCAAACAGCAACACCTCAAATCAATGAGCACACCTAGTACCCAAACTTCAGTGTTTACATATAATTCTCATGTAAAGGAACTAGGAATTCTTGGGCAAATGGCTGGTTTCAAGGTTGAGGAAAACACAAAATGAACCTAGAATATCTTGTTGTGATAGAAACTCAAGAATTACTCAAAAGATAATGGACAGTGTCAAAAAGGACAAAGAAGTCAACTCTAAGGGACTCCTGCTGGCCAATTGTGAGAGAATCTGAGTATCAAAATATATAAGGATAGTAACATGTCATTACCCATTAAATTAAACAGGGAACCTAAATAAGAAATAAATGAATGACTAAATTGAATGTGATGAAGAAAGAGATATTTATTTGGATTTTAAAAGTATCTTCCCTCAAAATACTTTTTAAGTACAAAGAAAAAGGATGTAATGCTAAAGTGAAGAAGCATGGCAGACACCATTTCAATCAAAGGATCAAAGTAAACATAATTAATAATGCAAAAAAATGAAACTGCCACCTAGTAGGGCATATGAGGAGACTGCATCAGTTTTGTGACTTTCCTTTTAAAGATACATAACCTTAATCTATTCCTAGAGATGTTACCATATGCATCATGCCAACTCTAACCTATAGAAATGCAGCAAAAATCTCAAGTGTTTCCTTCCAGGTCAGCAGATACCCTATACACGATTCATAGCATTGATAACTCTTCTCATTGTACCACTCACCCCTTCCTGCCTTAGAGATGTCTCTGATCCACCATCTTAATCTATTTGCTATTATTATATTTTTAGATATACAGCACATTTGTCTAATTAGAGCACTTCTACTTCCTCAGCATTTGGATAAAAACAGATAGCAACATGAATATCTCTAGAAGATTTTATCTGGAGACAAATATCATATCTTTTAAAACACCAGATCTCTGTCAAGGACAAAGCCTCCACGGGACAGTAGATTATAAACATCTGGCACCCAATGGCCAGTGATTCAGTTACTGGCTGACATTTCAACCCTGAACTCATCTAGCTAGTGGTGTCTAAATTATAATTTCGGCTAAGCCTATAAATAAGGAGACAGGAGGCAGCACCTGGAGACTCCGAAAGCATAAGCTGGGGTCTTTTGTCATGCTTGGTACAGCACAGAAGCTTTGTAGAAAACTTAGTCACCTGGAGGTCAGTGAAAAATGACAGTGGCAGCTGCAATCACTCAAGTACAGAGAGGAAAAAATGTTTCTTTGCTGGACTGCGTGGTTGGCTGGGCACTAGCCACTTGTGACGAGAGGAGAATTCAATTCATAACCTCACTGTGTTCCTTGGGCGGCACATGCATACTTCCTGACTTCTGTAAGGGTTACTGGTAGCTCAGCTTCTCAGCTCTTTGTCCTTATTTGAGCATAGAACACTAAATCCCACTTTTAACACCACTGGTAAGAGAACATTAAATCTCCAGTCTCTGGGGCACTCAACAAGCCTGATCGCAACCTGGGAAAGAATAGTTCTCACCTGATGGCGCAAAGGCTGTCATAGAAACAAATACACCATTTGATTTTTAAACTCCAAAATGTGCTTAAATTTTTGAACATTCCATCTCTGCTAATCTATTTAAGAAATGGAGTGATGGAAGTGAATACCTGAGACTGAGATGAGTCTTCTGCCCCAGAGCCAAGCTAACTCACTACTTTAGTAACAAGGGCTCATGCTTTGTTGTAAATCTAAGAATTCCTTGCATCATTTTTCCATTGTTCATTAAACAAAATGTATACCACTTAATTATTATTCATGTGACAGCATATTTTTATCATAATTATATTTCAACTTAGGCTCATTTCAGAGCTAGAAAACTGGTTAAACAGAAACCCTAATACCTTCAGAATTATTGGGAAGAGAGCCCTGACTGTGTAGTCACGCTGCTTCATTCTCTTGTCCCTTTCTGGCGAGACTTCAAAAATGTACCTTCCATTGATCCATTCTCCTCTCCTGATAAGTATGCATATTTAACAACTGAATTCATTATAATCAATGGCCCCTAATATACAAAGGACCGTGGAAATCTTTAAAAACAGGAAAATTGGTGAAATCACGGAAAAGGATATATAACTGGCCAAAAACACACTAAAAGTGCTAAACCTAACTGATGATTAAGGAAATAAAAATTGAAGAAATTATATTATTAGAACGGCAAAAAAAATTATTCAGTGATAGCATCCATTGGTAAAGATGTGAGAAACTAGATAGCTGATGTGAAGATGATAAAATCTCCTTAGGGAGCAATTTGGTGTTATCTTTTAAAATGTAAAACTCATATTCCCTTTGAACTAGCTCTTCCATTTTCAGAAAGTTATGTTATAAACTCTCATATACACACACTAGTATACATACACATGTGTATATATGTGTATAAATACACATGCTAATTGCCATTTTAATTTTTTAATTAAAAGCAACCCTAAATGCTCACTCATAAGAAATATGTTAAATATAATATACAGGCAAATATACACACACACATTACAATGCATTGGCATATTTATACATTAAAAAGCTGTGACATCATGAAGACACCAAAGCAATTCTAAATGGAACTGTTTCTTAGGTACACCAAAATAATAAACATATTTTGGTAAAAATTGGAGATGTATATATATGTCTTATACAACTACATAAGCTTACAGAAGTATGCTTGCATACAGTGTTTTTGGAAAGATCCACAAGAAACTCTTTACAGTGGTTGGTTCTGGCAAAGAGTACAAAGGGTCCAAAATGGAAGGACAGCTTATTTCTGTCATCATGTACCATTTTGAACTACTTGAATTTTGTTCACGTGAGTGTATTACTTGTTCAACAAAAGAAATATGTTACATATAATATTTATATTATATATATTTATTTGACCTACAAAAATAGATGTTATATGTAACATGTTTCTAGTTTGGGAATAACCTCGTTAAAGTTCTGTGACTATTCTTGTACAATTTGTTTTGGGGACACATGCACTACTTTTGGCACATCCCAAATACAATATACTCAAAGCCATCTCTACTAACTTCTCTCCTTCATCTTACGTCTTCAATTCATTTTCCTGTTCACCAGGATGACAAAAAAAAAAAATTTTTTTTTAAATATTCAATCCCTAGAATTTTTTTGATTCTTCTGTCCTCTTCACTCTCTGTGCAAAATGACTCTTCAAAGATTCTTTCTCTTATAGTTCATATTGGCATATGACAGACTACTCAAAAATGAGTAATGTAAAACAACCACCATTTTATTTTTCTTATAATTATATGGGTTAGGAATTACAATTGGTTCAACTAGATAGTTTTCCCTTAGGGCCTCCAATATATTTGCAATCAAACATCAGCTCATACCTCAGTTATCTGAAGGATTAATTAACCTTGACATCCAAGACAGCTCACTCACATTAGCTGGCAGCTGGTGATGGCTGATATAGTGTGGATGTTTATCACTTCCAAAACTCATGTTAAAGTATAATCCTCCATGTTGGAGGTGGGGCCTAGTGGGAGGTGTTTGGGTCATGGAGGCAACTCCCTCATGGCTTGGTGCTGTCCTGGTGATAGTGAGTGCATTCATGCAAGATCTGGTTGTTTAAATGTGTGTGGCATCTTCCTCCTCTCTTTCTTGCTCCTGCTCTTGCCATGTGACACACCTGCTCCCCCTTTTCCTTCTGCCATAATTGGAAGATTCCTGAGACCCTCACAAGAAGCAGATGCTAGCACCATGCTTGTACGGTCTGAAGAACTATGAGCCAATTGAACCTCTTTTATTTACCCAGCTGTAGGTATTCCTTTATAGCAATGCAATAAGGGTCTAATACAGAAAACTGGTACCAAGGAGTGAGGTCTTTCTATAAGGATACCTAAAATTGTGAAAGCAACTTTGGAACTGGGTAACAGGCAGAGCTTAGAGGGCTCAGAAGAAGACAGGAAGATGAGGAAATGTTTAGAACTCATTTTAGAGACTGGTTAAATGGTTGTGATCAAGATGCTGATAGTGATATGGACAATGAAGGCCAGGTGGATGAAGTCTCAGAAGGAAATTAGGAACTTTTTGGGAACTGGAGTAAAAGTCATCCTTGTTATGCCTTAGGAAAAACACTTGACTGCATTATGTTCATGTCCTAGGGATCTATGAAAGCTTGAACTTAAGTGTGATGACTTAGTAAATATGATGGAAGAAATTTCTAAGCAACAAATGTTCAAGGTATGGCCTGTTTCTAACAACCTACACTTTGATGTGGGAGTGAAGAAATGACTTAAAGTTAGAACTTATGTTAAAAGGAAAACAGTGGAAACATGTGCAAAATGTGCAGCCTAGCCATGTGGTAGAAAAGAAAAGCCCATTTTCAGGAGATGATTGTATTTTGCAATATGAGAAGGGCATGATATTTGAAGGGTCAGGGGCAGAATGATATAATTTGGATGTTTGTACACTCCAAATCTCATGTTGAAATGTAATTCCCAATGTTGGAAGTGGGGCCTGATTGGAAGTGTTTGGGTCATAGGGACAGATCCCTCATGAATGGCTTGGTGCTGTTCTCATGACGGTGAGCGAATTCTCATGATATCTGGTGGTTTAAAAGTGTGTGGCACCTCCTAGACTCCTCTCTTGCTCCCACTCTCACTATGTGATATGCCTGCTCCCCTTAGCTTCACCATAATTGGAATCTTCCTGAGGTCTCCTGATGGAGGAGGCCTCTGAAGTAGATGCCAGTGCCATGCTTGTTAGCCTGCAGAACCATGAGCCAATGGGATATTACTTTCTAGCAGTTCAAGAACAGCCTAATATAGTGGGTCTACCAAAGAACCTACATGTGTCCTCTTCAGAATGGTAGATTCGAGGTAGTAAGATTTCATAGATGGTGGCAGATTTCCTCCAGGGCAGGCAGGCATTCCAAAAATACCAGGGGGAACTATGCAGCCCTTCTAAACCTAGCCTAAATTGTTAGCCAATTGTTAAACATGGATCAAAACATCACTTAGTTCTTCCTGCTTTGCTTTCTATCTTTGTGAACATGTTGAAAAGCACTTTAGAAAACTATGAAGTGTTTCACAAAAGTTAGAAAATCATTAAAAAATGATTATAGAAAAAAATGGATCTTATGTCTATGACAGGACAGATTGCTGAAATATCAACTAATGTTTTGATCTCATTATATTTTTTACGTTGGATTTTCAAGCAATGTCATTAGTCTTCTTGTTCTTTTATTCAGGGACATTTATAGGACCAAAGCAAAATTTCATAACAACTTCCCTCCTGTATCTCATTTTCAAAAGACTAGACTTACTGAAGATTTTGCTAGAGGATGACAAGAAAAAAGTCAAGTGCCTTTTGAAGGGAGAGTAGGTGAACAGAGACGAGAGGGATACTAATAGAAAAATCTTCCTTCTCATTCTCTTAGAGGTTTCCAAGGGGGATTACTGCCAGGACATTATAGCATATATCAGGAGTTCACAAACTACAGCCTGCAGGTTGGCACCAAGTTTTGTAAATAAAGATTTTTTTAAAGATGACAGATTAGAGGCTTTTAGCATGCCTCAGGCATTTGTAAATAGCCAGATAGTACATAAAGATCATCTCTGTGAGTTTTAATTCAAGTAGGAAAATTAGAATCCACCAGAATTGTGAAGGACATCCAAAATCCTGGGGATGACAGCATGGGCAAACAGCCCCTGTGACAGCATCTGGCTAATCAAAAGATCCTGGTGTAGGGTGGGTTCTCTCCTCTCTACACCCAGGCAGATCACCAGACATTTGGAGGACCTGATCACCTGAATACGCAGCCCTGAGCCAGCCAGTCCTTCCTATACAAAAACTGTGGTGAAGTGGAGTTCTCTTTGCTCCATGCTCAGGCAAATCTCCAGGCATCTGGAGCTCCACTCTCTCACATTAGGAGTTCAGGCTGACTCCCCTCCCCATGGAGAGAACTTGGGGCCAGGGAGGAGGTTTCCCAGTTCCATGGCTAGGCACACCTCTGGGAACCTAGTGGTCACCCATGGGATTCTCCCTCAGCACTAGTGTTTGTGCCTGCCAATTCATATTGCCCCCGTCTCCTCCCCCTGGAGCTGAACAGGGAGCTCAGACCACTGAGCATTCCACAGATCAACACATTGTCTGATGCAACAGGGAATTTCTCCCAGTAAAAAAGGATCAAGTATACACCCAGTTGCACTGGCCACATCTGGATCTTATCCGTAAGTGCCACTTACAGGTTGAACTGAACAGCCCAATATAAAACCTGCTGACAGAGGTGCATAGGGCTACAGAAGTGAAGCCAAAAGACCTTATGCATATTCTCTACAGTTACATCCCCTAGAGAGGGGGAGAAAGGGAAAAGCAAATGAAAATAATAATAATAATATTACAGGGAAGGAAAGACAAAGAAAAAATTCCACCCCCACAAAAAAATTACAAAAATTAGAAATTCCAGCATCTTCAAATAATAAGGAACCAGCATAAAAATTCTGGCACCATGAAAAATCTTAAGTAGTGACACCACCAAAGGATCACACTAGCTCTCCAACAATGGTTCCTAACCAAAATGAAAATGCAGAAATGACAGATAAAGAATTTAAAGCATGGATTGCAATGAAGCTTAACAAGATCCAAGACAAGGTTGGAAATCAATACAAAGAAACTTCTAAAGCAATCCAGGAAATGAAGTAAAAGATAAACATCTTTAAAGGAAATCAACCAGAACTTCCAAAATTGAAACACTCACTAGAACAATTTCAAAATACAGTTAGAAGTTTTATCAATAGACTGGACTAAGTGGAAAACAGAATTTCAGAGCATGAAGATGAGTCTTTAAGCTAACCACATCAGACAAAAAATAATAATTTTAAAAATGAACAAAGTCTTCAAGAAATATGGAATTATGTAAAACCACCAAAACTACAAGTTATTGGCATTCCTGAGAGGGAAAGATAAAATGTAAACAACCAGGAAAACATATTTAAGGGAGTAATTCAAATAAATTTTCCTAATCTTGCTAGAGAGGTAGACACAGACACAAGAAATCCAGAGAACATGTAGGAGATACTATATAATACAAATATCATCAAGGCATATGGTTACCAGACTGTCCAAGGTCAATGCTGAGGAAAAAAATATTAACATCAGCTATAGAAAAAGATCAGCACTTTGGGAGGCCGAGACGGGCGGATCACGAGATCAGGAGATCGAGACCATCCTGGCTAACACGGTGAAACCCCGTCTCTACTAAAAAAAATACAAAAAACTAGCCGGGCAAGGTGGCGGGTGCCTGTAGTCCCAGCTACTCGGGAGGCTGAGGCAGGAGAATGGCGTAAACCCGGGAGGCGGAGCTTGCAGTGAGCTGAGATCCGGCCACTGCACTCCAGCCTGGGCGACAGAGCGAGACTCCGTCTCAAAAAAAAAAAAAAAAAAGAAAAAGATCAGATCATGTACAAAGGGAAACTCATCAGGCTAACACAGGCCTCTCAGTAGAAGCCTTGCTAGCCAAGAGAGATTGAGGACCTATTTTCAGTATCATTAAAGAAAATAAATTCCCATCAAGAATTTTATATCCCAGTTAACTAAGCTTCATAAGTGAAGGAGAAATCAAATATTTTTCAGACAGGTAAGTTAAAGGAATTTGCTAGCACTAGACCAGCCTTACAAGAGATACTTAAAAGGGAGTTCTAAACATGGAAACAAAAGAAAAATACCTGCTACCACAAAAACACACTTAAGTACACAGCCCACAGGTCCTATAAGGCAACCATGCAGCAGCAACAACACAGTAGCAACCACACAGTAGAAGCTACAAAGAAACCAGCCTACAATTTCATGATAGGATGAAAACCTCAGATATAGATATTAACTTTCAATGTCAAGGATCTAAATCCCCCCACTTAAATGGCATAGAGTAGTAAGTTGGATAAAGAAGCAAGACCCAACTGTGTACTATCTTCAAGAGACCCATCTCACAAGTAATGACACTCAAAGGCTCAAAGTAAAATATCGGAGAAAGATTTATCATGCAAATAGAAAATGAAAAAGATCATGGGTCACTATTCTTGTATCAGATAAAACAGACTTTAGGCCAAAAACAGGAAAAAAAGTGGATAAAAAAGGGTAGTATGTAATCACAAAGGATTCAATTTAACAAGAAGACTTAAGTATTCTAATTATATGTGCACCCAACATTGGAGCACCTAGATTCATAAAACAAGTACTTCTAGACCTACAAAAAGTCATTGACAATGAAACAATAATACAGGGGGATTTCAATACCCAAGTGACAGCATTAGTCAGATCATCAAGGCAGAAAATAAACAAATTCTGGACTAAATTTGACACTTGACCAATTTAATCTAATAGATATCAACAGACTACTTCACCCATCAACCACAGAACATACATTGTTCTCATCTGCACACAGAACATACTGAAAGATCAACCACATGCTCTGCCATTAAGCAAGTATCAATAAATTCAAAAAATTGAATTTATACTAATCATACTATTGAACCACAGTGGTATAAAAATAGAAATCAGTACCAAGAAAATATTTCCAAACCACACAATTACATAGAAAATAAACAACTTGCTCCTGAAAGAACATGTTTGGGTAAACAACAAAATCAAGGCAGAAATGTTAAAGTTATTTCAAATAAATGAAGACAGAGACACAACATACCAAAATCTCTGGGATATGGCAAAAGCAGTGTTAAGAGGAAAGTTGATAGTACTAAAGTTAGGAACCTCTCAAATTAATGTTATAACAAAAACACCTAGAAAAATTAGAAAAACTAAAACAAACTAACCCTAAAGCTAGCAGAAAGAAGGTAACTAAAATTAGAGCAGAACTGAGCAAAACTGAGAGCCAAGTATCCATACATTTTAGCTCAACAAAACCAAATGTTGGCTCTTTAAAATGATGAACAAGATCTATAGACTGCTAGCTAGATAATAAGGACAAAAAGAGAGGTGATTCAGATAAGCACAATCAGAAATGACAAAGGTAACATTACTACTGATCCCACAAAAATACAAAAGATCCTCAGAGACTATTATAAACACCTTTATGCATACAAACTAAAAAAACTAGAGGAAATGAGTAAATTCCTGGAAACACACAACTTTCCAAGAATGAATCAGGAAGAAATTGAAACCCTGAACAGACCAGTATCATGCACAGAATTTACTCAGTAATAAAAAACCTAAAAACCAAAAAAAAGTTCTGGACTAGATGGATTCACAGTCAAATTCTACGTTATACAAGGAAGAACTGGTACTAATTCTACTGAAACTGTTTCAAAAAATTGAGGAAGAGAGACTCCTACCTAACTGATATGGTTTGGCTCTGTGCCCCCTCCCAAATCTCATAGCTCCCATAACTCCCACATGTTCTGGGAGGTACCCAGTAGGAGATGATTGGATAATGGGGGTGGGCCTTTCCCATGCTGTTCTCATGATAGTGAATGGGTCTCACATGATCTGGTGGTTTTTTAAACAATGGGAGTTTGTCTGCGCAAGTTCTTCTCTTGTCTGTTGGTGTGTGAGACATATCTTTAACCTTCCGCTATGATTGTGAGGACTCCCCAGCCACATGGAATTATAAATTAAATAAACCTCTTTCTTCTGTAAATTGCCCCGTCTTGAGTATGTCTTTATCAGCAGCATGAAAACAGACTAATACAGTAAATTGGTACCAGTAGAGTGGGGCATTGCTGAAAAGATACCCAAAAATGTGGCAGCGACTTTGGAACTGGGTAACAGGCAAAGTTTGGAACAGTTTGGAGGGCTCAGAAGAAGATAGAAAAATGTGGGAAAGTTTGGAACTTCCTAGAGACTTGTTAAATGGCTTTAACTAAAAGCCTGATAGTGATATGAACAATAAGGTCCAGGCTGAAGTGGTCTCAAATGTAGATGAGAAACGTGTTGGGAACTGGAGCAAAGGTGGCTCTTGTTATGTTTTAGCAAAGAGATGGGTGGCATTTTGTCCCTTCCCTAGAGATTTGTGGAACTTTGAACTTGAGAGAGATGATTTAGGTTATCTGGCAGCAAAGCATTCAAGAGGTAACTTGGGTGGTGTTAAAGGCATTAAGTTTCCAAGCAGCAAAGCATTAAAGAGGTGACTTGGGTGCTGTTAATTGCATTCAGTTTTATAAGGAAAGCAAAGCAGAAAAGTTTGGAAAATTTGCAGCCTGACAATGTGATAGAAAAGAAAATCCCATTTTCTGAGGAGAAATTCAAGCCAGCTGCAAAAATTTGCATAAATAACAAGGAATCAAATGTTAATCACCAGCACAATAGGGAAAATGTCTCCAGGACATGTCAGAAGTCTTCACAGCAGCCTCTCTCATCACAGACCTGGAGGCCTAGGAGAAAAAAAGTGGTTTCGTGGGCTGGGCCCAGGGTCCCCGTGCTGTGTACAGCCTAGGGACTTGGCGCATCTCATCCCAGCTCCTCCAACCATGGCTGAAAGAGACCGGCATAGAGCTCAGGCTGTGACTTCAGAGGGTGCAAGCCTCCAGTCTTGGCAGCTTTCACGTGGTGTTGAATCCACAAGTGCACAGAAGTCAAGAATTGGGGTTTGGAAACCTCCGCCTAGATTTCAGAAGATGTATGAAGACACTTGGATGCCCAGGCAAAAGTTTGCCACAGGGGAGGGGCCCTCATGGAAAACCTTTGCTAGGGCAGTGCAGAAGGGGAATGTAGGGTAGGAGCCCCCACACAGAATCCCTACTGGGGTGCCACCTAGTGGAGCTGTGAGAATATGGTCACTGTTCTCCAGACCCCAGAATGCGTAGGTTCACTGACAGCTCGCAGTGTACACCTGGAAAAGCTGCACACACTCAATGCCAGCCCGTGAAGGCAGCCAGGAGGGAACATATACCCTGTAGAGCCACAGGGTTGGAGTGGCCCAAGATCATGGGAACCCACCTCTTGCATCAGCATGGCCTGGATGTGAGACATGGAGTCAAAGGAGATTATTATTGGAGCTGTAAGATTGGACGGCCCTGCGGGATTTCGGACTTGAATGGGGCCTGTAGCCCTTTTGTTTCAGCCAATCTCTCTCATTTGGAATGGCTGTATTTACCCAATGCCTCTATTCCCATTGTATTTAGGACATAACTAACTTGCTTTTGATTTTACAGGCTCATGGGCAGCAGGGATGGGCAGTCTCAGATAAGACATTGGGCCATGGATTTTTTAGTTGATGCTAAAATGAGTTGAGACTTTGGCGGACTGTTGGGAAGCCATGACTCATTTTGAAATGTAAAGATATGAGATTTGGGAGGGGCCGGAGTGGAGTGATATGGCTTGACTCTGTGTCAGCACCCAAATCTCATCTTGTAGCTCACAATTCCACGTGTTGTGGGAGGTATCTGGTGGGAGATGACTGAATCATGGAGGCAGGTCTTTCCCGTTCTGTTCTCATGATAGTGAATGGGTCTCATGAGATCTGATGTTGGTGGGATTGTAAACTAGTTCAACCATTATGGAAAACAGTATGGCGATTCCTCAAGGATCTAGAACTAGATGTACCATGTGACCCAGCCATCCCACTACTGGGTATATACCCAAAGGATTATAAATCATGCTGCTATAAAGACACATGCACACGTATGTTTATTGCAGCACTATTCACAATAGCAAAGACTTGGAATTAACCCAAATGTCCATCAGTGACAGACTGGATTAAGAAAATGTGGCACATATACACCATGGAATATTATGCAGCCATAAAAAAGGATGAGTTTGCGTCCTTTGTAGGGACATGGATGCAGCTGGAAACCATCATTCTTAGCAAACTATCACAAGAACAGAAAAGCAAACACCGCATGTTCTCACTCATAGGTGGGAACTGAACAATGAGATCACTTGGACTCGGGAAGGGGAACATCACACATCGGGGCCTATCATGTGGAGGGGGGAGGGGGGAGGGATTGCATTGGGAGTTATACCTGATATAAATGACGAATTGATGGGTGCTGATGAGTTGATGGGTGCAGCACACCAACATGGCACAAATATACATATGTAACAAACCTGCACGTTATGCACATGTACCCTAGAACTTAAAGTATAATTTTTTTAAAAAAATTGACTATTAACACGTGAGTAAGGATTTCTCTGAAATATTTTTGTTTTTAATTATTATAATTGAATTATGTTTCCCACACCAAATATAAAGGCCATCTTATGAAATGGTTGTAAATATAATCTATTTTGCTAATGTGGGCTGGGCTGACTCTTTAATGTATAGTGGGAATAAAGATTAGCTTTCTTTAAAATCATGAGTTTTCTATTCTTTAAATTTTTAATATTTGATTTTATATTTTAAAGTATTTTAGACTTTGATAACTGAAAATATTGTTATGGGAAAATAAATTTATATTAGTACACATTGATTTTAATGGATTTATCCTAATTTGGAACATTGTTTCAAAATTATTGTTTTAATCAATACTATAAAATTAACAAACAAATACTCCTTGGAGCCACTAGATGGCAGCCCTATGATACTAGATAATACCATATCCAGGGACGATTATCTGCACAAGAGAAAAAATAATATATTCCGAATGTTACCCAGCTTCCCATTTTGCACTCAGGACAGAGAAAATTGTGAGTAATTCCCATAACACAATATGAACTGCATGATTTAAATTTTAAAGACACTATATAGGTGCTTAAAAACTGTATGTTTGGCAAAATACTTTCCTAAGGAAATTAGAAAAGACAACATATTAGTGAAAAATAATAATATTAATAAAGCCTTAGGTAAAATAATACCTAATAGTAATTAAATAAGCAAAAATACTGAGCATTATTATAATTTTAATACAATTTGTAGTAAATACATAGTCTCTAATTAAATTTATTTTAATTATTTGGTGTCAGAAAATTTGTGAATCAATACATTGATCTTTTACAGAATGCAAAAATAACATCTAGATACATCATATTTTCATGGATTAAAAGAGAAAAACATTTTATAAAAACACTAAAATATGTTTTAGGGCTTCAAGTATAACAGAAGAACTATTTGAGGATTTACTTTTCTATGTCTATGGAGACGGGTGAGTTTAACTTCTTGTCACACTCAACAATAGTCTCTATATAGAGAGGAAAGAATAGTAGAATTAGGTCTGCAGTGGAAATCTGGCAAGCTAGGTCCCCAGCTCGAAATTTGCTATTTGACCACCACAAACTGTTCAAAATCTTAAGGTCTCAGTTATCTGTAGAATCAAAGAGACCTCCATGTAATTCTCAGAACCTGTCAAGCTTTTATATTCTCTCTGCTCTTTGGCCTAGAACTCCACACCTCTCTTCCCACCTCACCTTCCTTTTGCCTCGTTATTGTCCACTTTTTCCATGACGCCTTGTCTGGCCAAACTTTTGTTAGTGTAGTGGTTCCTAGTGTCACTGTAGCTCTGGTACCTATTTCTATCCTACTGCTCATCCGACTATATTGTGATTGACTCCTTATGTGTTTGAAATGATGCCTCATTAATGTCTGAAATACAAAAAATGCTCAATAAATACTGTTGAATCAAAAAAAAATGGGAGTTTCTCTGCACAATCTCTTTTTTATTGCCTGCTGCCATCCACTAGATGTGACTTGCTTCTCCTTGCCTTCTGCCATGATTGTGAAGCCTCCCCAGCTATGTGAAACTGTAAGTCCAATTAAACCTCTTTCTTTTGTATATTGCCCAGTCTCGGGTATGTCTTTATCAGTAGCATGAAAATGGACTAATACACTAACTGATCCTAAGAGGCCAGCATCACCCTGATACCAAAACCTGACAGACACAACAGCAAAAAAATATATATATATACCCTGATATCCCTGATGAACATGGACATGAAAATCCTCAGCAAAACACTAGCAAACTGAATCCAGCAGCACATCAAAAAGCTAACTTACCACAATCAAGTAAGCTTCATTCCTGGGATACAAAGTTGATTCAACATATGTAAATCAATAAATGTGGTTCACAACATAAACAGATTTAAAAATGAAACCCATATGATCATCTCAAAAGATGCAGAAAATGGTTTTGATAAAATCCAATATTATTTCATAATAAAAGCCCTCAACAAATTCGGGATCAAAGGAACATACCTCAAAACAATAAGAGTCACCTTTGACAAACCCACAGCCAACATCACCCTAAATGGGCAAAAACTGGAAGCAGCTGCCTTGAGAACTGAAACATGACACGGATGCCACTCTCACCACTCCTATTCAACATACTAAAAGTCCTAGCCAGAGCAGTTAGGCAAGAGGAAGAAGTAAAAGGCATCAAATAGGAAAAGAAGAAGTCAAACTATCTCTCTTTACTGATTATCTGAACCTATACCTAGAAAACCCTAACAACTCTGCTAAAAGGTTCCTGGAACTGATAAATAACTTTGGTGAAATTTCAGGACACAAAATCTATGTACAACAATAAGCAGTATTTCTGTATACAAGCATCCCACCTAAGAGCCAAATCAAGAATGCAATCACATTAACAATGGCCACCACATGCATACAAACAAGGAATACATCTAACCAAAGAGGTGAAAGGTTTCTACAAGGAGAACCACAAAACACTGCTAGAAGAAATTATAGGTGACACAAACAAAGGGAAAAACATTCCATGATTATGGATGAGAAGAATCAACATCATTAAAATGGCCATACTGCCCAAAGCAATCTGCAGATTCAATGCTATTACTATCAAATGATCAATTTAATTTTTTACAGAATTAGAAAAAACTATTCAAAAATTCATATGGAAACAAAAAAGAGTTTGAATAATCAAAGCAATCCTAAGCAAAAAGAACAAAGTCAGAGGCATCACATTATCCAACTTCAAACTGTATCATAAGCCTACAGTAGCCAAAGTAGCATAGGACTGGTACAAAAAGAGACACATAGACTAATGGAACAGAATAAAAGAAATAAAGCAACAGACCCACAGCCATGTGATCTCTCACAAAGTTGACAAAGATAAGCAATGGGGAAGGATTCCCCATTCATTATATTGTGCTGGGATAGCTGGCTAGCCATATGCAGACAAATAAAATTGGACCATCAGCCTATCATAATACTAGGAGAAAACCTAGGAAACACTATTCTAGACATCAGCCTTGAGAAGAAATGTATGACTAAGTCCTCAAAAGCAATCACTACAAAAATAAAAATGGACAAGTGGGAAGTAATTAAACTAAAGCACTTCTGCACAGCAAAAGAAACAATCAACATAGTAAACAAACAGTCCAGAGAATGGGAGAAGATATTTGCAAGCTCTGTATCTAATGAAGGTCTAATATCCAGAATCTATATGGAACTTAAACAGTTCAACAAGAAAAAAAAGCAAATAACCATGTGAAAAAGTGGGCAAAACACATGCACAAAGACATTTCTCAAAGGAAGACATACAAGCAGTCAACAAACATATGAAAAAAAGATCAACATAGCTAAACATCAAGAGACATGCAAATCAAAACCACAATGAGATAGCCTCTCACAGTGGTCAGAATGATTATGATTAAAAGGTCAAAAAACAACAGATGCTGGCAAGGTTGTAGAGAACAGAAAATACCTATATATTGTAGGTGGGAATATAAATTAGTTCAGCCACTGTGAGAGTACTTTAGAGATTTCTTAAAGAACCTAAAACAAAAGTACCATTTGATCCAACAATCCCATTACTGAGTATATATCCAAAAGAAAATAAATTGTTCTACCAAAAAGACACAGTCACTGATATGTTTACTTCAGCCCTACTTACATTAGTAAAGACATGGAATCAACATGGAATACTACACAGCCATATAAAGGAATGAAAATGTGTTCTTTGCAGCAACATTGATGTAGCTGGGGGCCATTATCCTAAGAAAATTAATGCGGAAACAGAAAACCAAATACTACATGTTCGCATTTATAAGTGGGAGCTAAACACTGGGTATTCATGGACATAACAATGGCAACAATAAACACTGGGAACTAATAGAGGTGGGAGGAAGGGGCCAAGGTTTGAAAAACTAACCATTTCATATCATGCTCACTACCTGGGTGACAGAACCAATCATACCCCAAACTTAAGCATCATGCAATATAGCCATGTAACAAACCTGTACATGTACCTTCTGAATCTAAAATAAAACTTGAAATTATTTTTTAAATTATAAATCAAAGCCAGATAAAAATTTTTAAAAAATATTTTTGGAACACAGCCAATTCTATTCATTAAGATATTGTGTATGGCTGCTTTTGAGCTACAGTAGTACAGTTTACTAGTTGTGGCATATTTACTATCCACAAAGTTTTGCCCATACTCTGTGTGAATGGCACCATCTAGAGCTGAGTACTACAAAACCTCCACAATCATGCAGCATCCCCAAAACTACAGATCCCTGGCAAAAATTATCATCCCTACTGTGTCAGGAAAGTGACTTCAAATGACATGTGAGGTTCAATGGGGGCCACATTAGTGGGACTGTAACAGGATACATTTTAGAAGAGGATAAAATCACAACTGCAAAGATATATTTAACATGTCAAGAGTTTTATTTAACTAAATAATCGAGAGAATCAATAATATATAACAACCAGTTCAAATGAAGATTTGACTTAAAGAGATTTACAGTTTCTATCTCATCAAAGAACACCAGAGCTATACAGTTAAAGGGGTGTATTAGTCCATTTTCACACTGCTGATAAAGACATATCTGAGACTGGGTAATTTATATATAAAGAAAGTGAGGTTTAACGGACTCACCGTTCCACATGGCTGGGGAGGCTTCATAATTTATGGCAGAAGGTAAAAGCCATGTCTTTCATGGTGGCAAACAAAAGAGAATCAGAATCAAGTGAAAGTGGAAACCCCTTATTAAACCATCAGATCTCATTAGACTTATTATTCACTACCACAAGAACAGTATGGGGGAAACTGCTGCCATGATTCAATTATGAGAATTATGGGAGCTACAATTCAAGATGAGATTTGGATGGGAACACAGCCAAATCATATCAATGGGCAAAAGCAGATTTTAGTCAGAAACTATTGCAATATGGGAAAAGAGACCTCAATTTAGAATTGTAATCAATTCTAAATACAACATGGATAACTTGTGGATTTATAGCCAAGGAGCAAGGTCAGGGTTAGTGGATGCAAAATTACTAAAAGGAAGATTTAAGTGTAAGGGGGGATTTCTAGCTAAATGGATCCAATAGGATTCTTACTGAAAGCTGGCCAGGATGAGTGGATGTCACCTGGGGGACTCAGGGGAATGATAAATTAAATCAGATATCAAGGGTAGGGGTTCTGGTTAAACCAACTTAGCAAGACCATTACTATGGTTGTGTAATGTATGTCTGATAAGAATACACACTAAAGTCGCAGCCTAGAGGGCTTATAGGCAACTGACAAGGGTTTGGTCAAGGGGACAGTTTTTGTCAGTTTCTCCTCATGTTTAAGGAAGGAAGAAACATTGTTCTTGAGCAATAAAAGTCCATTACACATTAGGTTGCCTTTTATTCATTAAAGACCAGCTGGGAACGAATAGAGGTTGAATCAACCTCCCAACAGATGGTTCTCAACAGCTGAACCATCTGTTGAGACTTGGTAGTAGAGGAAATCTGCTGGATGGTACAAGTCGTCAGGTATTGAAGGAGCAGAGTTTTTAGGAAAACAAAGTAAGACAAAAATTAATGGTTGAAGCAAACTGAAAACCCAGTTTCTGAGTCCAGAGTATAGCCAGCTGACAAGAGTTTATGTTGGGTTTGAAGCATTTTCAGATGGTGGAGTGAGGATGGCAGTGGAGAGCTGACAGATTTCCTGGTTTGCAGTTTGAATGTCTTTGGTGATGATATATGCATCAGTGCTGCAGTTTTGGTTATTTCTCAGAACAGAGCATGGAAACATCTGGCTTCAAACACACGGCTTCTTTAGATAGTCCCAAGAAGAACATGGGCAATCAGGTTTTAGTTCTCAGTAATGCCAAGTCAGGAGTGTGGGAGAAAAACTGCAAATGTTCATTTGGAGATATGTAGCCAGATTTTAGGGGAAACTAGAAAAGTTGAGCAGGATCCAGTCTAGTTTACAGACAGATAATAAAGCAGAAAGTAAAATGGAGTTACCAGGAGGTGAAAAATAGCAGCTCTGAGACAATGAACACTCAGAAAGGTGGGCTATATAGCTTTCCATGAAGATACAAAATTTCTCGCTACAGTCACCCTCATTTTGATTAAAGATAACTAAAGTAAGGTTATTCTTGTCTTCAGAATAAGTCTGGTCTCATTAGATCTGGCATGATTGTTTACCTAGGTGCAGCAAGACTATAATTGACCACAAAAACCTTAAAAGTTTGCTTTGCTGAAACTTTTCATAAGGAATCTCGGATTAGACTTCTAAAATCCTCTCAAGACTAGGAAACCAAGCCAAGACCTTGCCACCAGATTTTACCTTCAATATCTATCAATTAGGGTGAATCCCTCTCTCCTTGAAGTCTCCAAAATACTCTGTTTCCTAGCCCCGCCTGAATAAAAACTGCATTACTCACATGTAATGCTGCAAACACTATAAGTTAGCTCCCAGGCCATTTTTTTCTAGAAGGGCTTTTTAAGCATTGATTCCATAAAGTCAACCTTAATTCCTTAAAACTGTCTGGTCATAACCAATTCTATGCCTATTATTCTTAAATATAACATTCCAGTCAAAGCCTTGGTTAATATAACCAATGTTTCCAGTTATGTCCTGGTAGAATAAAAAAGGTAGATTCTTATTGAACTTATGTAAATATATTGCCATGAAAATAAGAATATTCAATAAGAGCTTTGGAATTCTGAAGGGATCAGGAAGGAGAAAGATAAATGTTTCATTTCTGTTTGTAGAAGTATAATATACTAAATCATTGTAATTTGTGGATAGTTTATGAGAAAAAAGAAAGGGGTTTCTTATATCCAAAAAATAGAGCGTTAAAGAACCAACAATGTTCCAAGGAAAAACCATAAGCTTCTTTCACCAGTTCATTCATTCCCATGTTAGTAATTCTTATTCTACTCAGTCTTGAGTTAATAGTTTCATAAACCCATCAGCTTTTTAATAAAACCCTTGGGACTCACATCTGATTCCAAGGAAGACGGGTAATGAATGAGATTAAATTTTCTGCTAAACAGGTGGCTGGGTCTCAGATTCAGAATATATTTGATTTAAAGAAACTAAAGTATGTTGACATGTTTTGCATCTCTGAGTATATGAAGTAAAGTTCATATCTGTTGTATTCAAGTTTCTTGAGGACAGAGGCTTTGTCTTACTTCTATTTTCTTAAAGCTGGTGCTGGATAAGTGATTCAAAAATATTTGTTAAATGGAATTGGAAGAAAAAGTCAATGAACAGAACAAATATAAACTAAGAAGCAAAGAAAATTGGATATTTTACATAGTTAAATAAAACTTCATTGGGGGGAAGACTCCTGATTATGGATCATCTCACATGTGAAGTATCCAAATTCTTATCTAACTTCACTGTAGCATGTATGAGAGAAATAACAAGAAGAATCTAATCTAGAAACTTAGGAGCTGCAGAGAGAGCCTTACGTCTGCCTGTTTTTCTAAGAAAACTAAGGAAAGAGGATCAAACAGAAAATTATTTTCTTCTGCAGGAGAAAAATTACACTGGAAGTTTACACTTTAGAGGACATCTTAAGGATTATCTGATTCAACTATTTTATTGTCTTTAAGCTAGTTTGCAACTCTGTAAATTGAAGATAAGTGGGAACAACACAAAATAATTTTTGCCTATTGACATGCAAATTCTATCCTGTTCAATAAAGGTCCAATTGATTTCCCTTCCCTTCCTGTGGAAAAACCAATTTGGCCTCCATTTGCACATTCATTTTAATATTTCTGATTTATAAATGAGTCTGGTCTTCAGATTCTCTTCTGAGCCAGCTATAACATCTCCCTGGTTCCCTCACTGGTAAATGCGTAGAATAAAATATTTACCATCTGTTCATTTTTGTTTCTATGACAGTCATGAGTTTCACCTTTTTTGAAAATTAGTTTTTAAGACTCCCCAAAATAGTATTAGTTTTATGAGAAAGTAAATATTCAATTCAAAAAACCCACACAGACAGATAAAAACAGAATTAAAAAGAGGACATTCAAGCTGTCAAAATAAATTGGGAGCTAAGCTTGGAATAATTATTAGTGTGTTTTAAGGATACAGGTAAATATTTATGTTCATAATACATCACCTAAGCCCATCGCAGTAGCAACAGCATTCAGGTCATACTCTAAAAGCCATCTATAAATACATTGTTTTAATTATTTACCCCATTGCCTTCATCAAAATGTAGAGACGAATCAAATCCCAAAGCCAATTTCCTTTTTCTCCCTGTATTTACATTTGTTCCTTTCTCTGTTTGCTAAATATCCATGCAAAAATCATACTAGTGTTAAAATGTGTATGTGCTATATGGCTCAGTTATCCTCTTTGAGTCTATTACAAAATCTCCTCTGGGCTATTTCCAGGTAAGGGACTATGACAGCCAAGTTCCTCCAGAACTGTCTGAGTTAACCTTCCTCAGAAGACAGAAATTTGTGGAATAGCTTCAGGTTACAAAAATCACACGATCTTATTATGTCAATCGAATTTGATGCGAGACACCTATCATTTCCAAACTCTATGGAATACAATTACACCGTTAATTCTCTGGAGAAACAAAGAGGAGAGTTCAGGGATAAGCATTAAAAGAGGTTCCCTTCTAAATTATAATTAATTGGGCTCTGAGGAAAGTAAACCACAAGCTGAGAGAGAGAGATGCTCATTTGGTGAAATAAATGCAGTCTCTCCCAGACACCGGAGCATTGTTTGGGAAAGGACATTTTAGAATCGAATATGTGAAAAAATAAGAAGAGGTAACACATCATTTCCACTGCGGTTTGTTAGATTCTAAAAACTACACGTTATGTGCAAGAGAACACCAAATGATTCCCCCAGAATACGGACTCAAATGACAATCCTGGTTGATTACTTCTTTTAAAGCTACATTAACTGGGGATAAAAAAAAGTTACAGGCTTTCACCAGCAGAGGGAAATACTGTCCTAAGGAAAAACATGGAATCTCACGCCCGTTTTTTCCATCGTAATTCTTCCGTGGTATAAGCAAGAAATGAATGCTTCTCCCTTGTTCTTCTCATTTTATGGCATGCTGAACAGTAGAGAAATTGCTACTCGATGCCTAGAGCATAATTGTTTTGAGGAAGGATGAAGGAGAATGCAGGAAGCTGTGAGATCAGAGAACAGTCAACTGAGAGCTATCAGGCTTTAGGAGACACATGAGGCTGAATTATAAAATAGTTCCATGTGCAAAGGAAATAAGAGCTTTCCTTATATATTCATAACTCACTCCTCCCTCAAACCTTCAAATCCAAAGCTTATTCTGGAATATTGGTGAGTCCTCATTGGCTCCTTTCTATGGGAGACTATTAGCCATCCTCAACCAACAGGAACCTCTAATGTGTAGGCATTCAGGATGTGTCCTTCAGGCACTATATATTTTTAAATGTCTAGCTGTTTTCCTCTTAATATCACCATAACCTTACGGTTTTATTTTCCAAGGTCCCCAATACTGCCAACAATTAAGCTGATTTCATGAAGGGAAGCTACATCCCGCAGTTGAATTACACAGCAAGTGTCACAATCCTGAATTAATGGGAGGACCTACGTTCTTGTGATACAGCAGTTCTAAGCAGCCTCCTTCCAAACCAACTTTAAAGCCCCTCCTAGGGTCACAGCAAGCAGAGGTCACTATATATCACAAGAAAAGAGGAAGAGCATCTTCGGCAGAACACTAGGGTGGCACCCTTGGGTTAGAGAGAGATGATGCAGTGCCACATTATACAGTTGTCTTCAGAGAAGAAAGAAAGAAAATGGGAGCAAGGAAGGCAGACAGGCAAAATGGTACAGGTCGCTGCGTAAGACACTTTGGCAATTTCTTTAAAACCTAAACATACTCTTACCACAAGATCCAGTGATAATGCTCCTTGGTATATATCCATAAGTTTAAAACTTTTGTCTATGCAAAAAATGCACATAAATATTTATAGCAGTTTTATTCATAATTTCCCAAACTTGGAAACAACCAAGATGCCCTTCAATAGGTGAATGGATAAAGAAACCATGGTACACATGGAATACTATGCAGCCATAAAAAAGAATGAAATCATGTCCTTTGTGGAAGCATGGATGGAGGTGGAAGCCATTATCCGAAGCAAATTAATGCAGGAACAGAAAACCAAATACCACATGTTCTGTCTTATAAGTGGGAGCTAAACATTGCACACAGATGGACACAAAGAAAGGAACAATAGATACTAGGATGGAGGGCAGGAGGAGGGAGAGGATCAAAAGCTACCCAGGTACTATGTTCATTACACGAGTGATGAAATAATCTGTATATCAAACCCCCACAACATGCAATTTACCTATATAACAAATCTGCACATGCACCACTGAACCTAAAATAAAAGGTGGAAGTAAAAAAAAATAAGCTATGGTACAACTAGATAATGATGAATTATTTAGCAATAAAAAGAAATGAGGCATGAAGACATGAAAATGCATGGAAGAACCTTAAACATATATTGCTAAGTAAAAGATGTCAATCTGAAAAGGCTATATTCTGTATCAATATAACCATATGACATTCTGGGAAAGGCAAAATTGAAGATAGTACAAAGATCAGTGGTTGTCAGGGGTTCAGGAGGTCAGAAGGAGGGACAAAATTTTTAGGGCAGTGCAACTATTCTGTATGATACAGCAATGCCAGATACATTGCATTATACATTTGAAAAAACACAGAATGTACAACGGGGTGTAAACTATAGACTTTATTTAATAGTAATGCATTAACATTGGCTTATCAATTCTAACAGATGTGCCACACCAATGAAAGATGTTAATAACAGAGGAAACTGAAGGGAGAGGGCAAGGGTCCTATTGAAACTATCTGTATTTTCTGCTCATTTTTCTGTTCATTTTTCTGTAAGCCTAACTACCAAAAAAAATTAAGTCTATTATGAATGAAACAAACAAATGAAGAATAACAAGAAAGAGCTATTGGGTTGGAAACTCCTAGTAAAAAAGAAATGGTCTGGCACCAGAGTCTATTGAATATCTTCTCTATTTTATTGTATATATTTATCATAGAGATGTTCAGGTCCTATCAGGAGTCAGAAATCATATAGTGATTTAAATTGGGGAAGTTTAATATACAGAGTTATTAAACTATGGTCAAAGTGTAGCTAGAAAACATTTTTAAAGTTAAATGTGCTCCCTAGGACTGAGGAGAGCACTAAAGAAAGGCCAAATTTGGAACGTGTAACTTCTCCCCAAGTCTGGGTTGAAAAAAGTAAAATTGCAGCCCAGCGGACAGCAGAGGGTTTGCTCTTTGCCTGGACCCGATCTTCTGCAGTCACTGAGCAAGCAGGAAACGACCCTCTGGGGCTCAAGCTTTATATAGCCAGTGGTCAGCATGCTGGCAGGCAGAGTCAACCTTCCAAGCACGGTGAGAGTATAAGTGAGCTTCAGAAAGTGGTTAGAGACATAGGAGTAATAAGGACAAATACCCTGAGGACAAGAGGCCTGGAGTGCACAGTGTCTCCTAGTGTCTCTGTCAAGAAGGATGCAGGAAATTGATCACCAGGTCAGGCAGGAGCTGCAAGGTTGTGTATTGGGGTCGTATATTCTGGGCTCTTGGCTGGGACACAGCACAACCCTGTCTTCATCATCACACCACTAACTGACCCTACAATCACTGGAAATAGCAGAAGATCCCCTTTTGCCCACTATGTCCTTCTAGTGCCCTCTACTGAAGATGTTGAACATCATCCTCACTATGAAGGAGATGCTTACAAGAATTCCATCCTTTATCACAGACCAAGTATTGGAGAGTAAATTTGGAGCTAAGGGGCAATAAATTGATAACTGTCAGACATGAATAAACTGTATGTAATTAAATACCAAATGTGAGTGCAATGATTCTCAAAAAAATTGTTTGTGTTCCTAAAGTTCTAAGATTAAGAACCTTTTCAGGTATTTGTTAAATAAATTCTTCTTAGACTGGATTGACCCTAACTGCCCATTAAATTAAGATTCTGGAGGTTGTGCCATTGCACTTTAGCCTGGGCAAGAAGAGTGAAACTCCGTCTCAAAAAAAAAAAAAATTAAGATTCTAGAGTCTAGAGTGTGAAGTAAGCCTCATCACATAAATCTAAATGGGTGAGTTACATTGTGCCTTCACAATATCTAATGTTATAACAACACTGTACTGAAGTTGTTGAAATCCAAGTCTATCGAGATCAGGGAAAGTTAAGTCCATGGTGATAGGTCTAGAAAATGTCTCAAACAGGAGAAGTTCAAAGATTTCAAAGATGCTTTTGGCATTTACTTCAGGTTTGTTATAAGAATTGAATACTTTCTAAACATGAAGGGATAAAATGATTTGGGACTAAAGGCACCAATAAAATAATCCACTAAGGGAAATTCTTGTAAGGTAAGAACAATAGCATGAGTGGTTAAGCAAGGTTTTGGAACCAGAGTGCTTGGATGAAAATCAGGGCTCTGCCACTTATTAGTGATACAAGGTACTTAACCTCTCTGTAAGTCAATTTCCTCGTTTTTAAGATGGAGATGGTAATCATTAAGGTGGCTCTTAGAGACATTGTGAGGTTAGATGAGTAGATACATGTGAAGCATTCAGAACAGTGCCTAGCACAGAGTCCATGCTATATAAGCATGGCTATTCGTATTATTAAACTTGTACAGGTACTGTATAAGTAGCAGGTAAAATTGAGGGAGGAATTTTAAAGAGTAAAATGAATACCATATTAAGAGATTGGAAAGAAGACCATGAAACATGAAAAAAAAAATTAGAAATCCCACATCTCTAGACATTGTGAAGTATGAGACTCCTCCCATAAAAGGTAAGTGCAGATTTTTCAAGGGAGTCATGGCATCCCATACGTCCCACAAAATAAGAAAGGGCTCTAGTAGTTATGAAGAGTCTGTTATTCCCTCCGGAAGATAAGGGCAGACATGGTAGTAGGTGGTTACTGAAGGACATACCTTTGCTGGGAAAAGTAGTCATCTGCAGTTCTTACCAAATAACCCACCCCTTTCTTAATCTCAGTGACTGTATTATTTATACTCACTTCTGCTTATTACATGGATAACTTACATTCAGATGTTTTGCATCTAGAATTTAGATAATTTATGGTAAATGCACTCATTTCTGAATACTTTCATTCAGTTTAACAAACCAGCTGTTTCAACTGGAAATTTCTCGGTGTATTCCCAACCATAATAAAATACTTTCCTACTTTAAACTTCTATTGAATGATAGTACAATTGCAAATGCTGCTTGCAAAAAATAATTGGAGTTGGTCATGCTTTCTTTCTTAGGCAGCCTCATTTTCTAGGATGCAAATGGATGAAATACAGGTTCTGGCCTTAATTTTCTCACTCATGCATGCTTGAAATGATTTCATTGTCTCATGCTCCACTAGGAAAATTTTGCCAACGATTTTATTTCTTAATCTGTAAGAATATTACAGTATAGTATTTATTTCTAGTGTATGCCTGTGCATCTATTTTTGTTCACTTGTGTTTTGCAGTTTTCCATTAAAATCCCATCCTCTTAAACTTTTAAAAATTCTGTCCACTTATTTTATATCCTAAGAAGATTACATAATTAATAAAATAATAAATATTATACATGTTAAATTAATCTGATTTCTTTCTGCATTGTGAGAAAAATCAACTTGCTTTTATTAAGACTGCTTGCCTCAGGAATCATTCCACTGAGTCATTGCAGGATAATACATATATATATAGCTCCTGATAAATACATCATAGATTCCAGTAAGAAACCTGATTCCAACCCCCTACTATCCATGGATGCAACTGCCCTTTTTCACCAAAATGGTAAGTTGCAATAAATGGCACCCATTATTATTCCACAGACTCAAATTTTGGCCAAAGACGGAGCTGGGATGGATGCTCAGACAGGAGGCACAGTGTGTTAGTTCATTCTCGCAATGCTATAAAGAAATACCTGAGACCGGGCAATTTATTAAGAAAAGAGGTTTAATTGGCTCACGGGTCTGCAGGCAGTACATGAAGCATAGTGGCTTCTGCTTCTGGGGAGGCCTCAGGAAGCTTCCAATCATAGCAGAAGGCAAAGGGACAGCAAGGCATCTATCAAGGTGGGAGCAGTGGCGGCATCAGGAGGAAGGAGAAACACACTTTTAAACAACCAGGTCTCTGAGAATTCTATCACAAGAACAACACCAAGGAGATGGTGCTAAACCATTTATGAAGGATCTGCCCCCATGATTCAATCACCTCCCACCAGGCTCCATCTCCAACGTTGGGGATTACATTTCAACATGAGATTAGGGCAGGGACATAGATTCAAACCATATCACACAGTTTCACTCCCTGGTCACATTCTGTATTAAGAGGGCATTTGTAAAGAAAATATGTTAGCATGATAGTTAACACCATGATGAAAGGCATAAGAAGAAGGCAAGTGAAGGCAGAACTCTAAATAAGTAGAAGAGGAAGTCAAATTGTTGGGTTCGCTTTTTTGAGGTGGTGGGCATTGTTTGGTTATGTTTATTGTTGTCATTAGAAGCTTGCTGCCCATCCATCCACCAATAAACGAAGGCTGTGATTTCCCTCCCATCCCCCAGCCAAGGCTCCTAGGGAACCACATTATAACACTGCCTCCAAACTGTCTTGCCTAAAGTCTCACAACTACTAGGTGTCAAAACAGGATTGGAACCCAATTGCCCTTGCCTTCAATATTCTCAGATTGACCTTCAGGTCTTTTACATAAACCCCCAATGTGTGGCTAGCCTGGAAAACACAATGTAAACCCCACTACAATCCCTTATCTGAAATTCCAGATCCAAAACGCTCTGAAAACTGCAAGGTTTTCCTAAGTTTATGGTAAACGCAGTTGGTGATAAATCTGACCTGAAGTGACAGGAAGATATTTACAGTCTTTATGTACTCCATTTAGTGTGAATATCCAAACATTTTCCTAGAGAAGCGTTAATGTGTTTGAATAGTGTCCTCAGACCTTGCTGTGGGTATACATATATTTTATTTATTTGTTTTCTTTTTCCTTTCTTTTTATTCACTTTTTTTTGTGAGGGATGGGGAGGCAGATTCCTGGTGAAAACTGGAAAACATGCTAGACAAATTCTAAAAGATTTGTAACACTGTGGGTATATATTGAGATAGTATGTAAACAACAGGGCAGTCACACAGGGCCCCACACTTAACAAAGACCCTGCACTTGGCTAAAAGCTCTGCTGTGGCATCATGAAATCCTTAATAATTTTATAACAAGACGCCTTGCTTTCCCCACCCCCACCACAGAGCCCTGTAAATTATGTAGCTAGTCCTGAGTATAAGCACAGGAGTACTTTTCTAAAATCAGAAAAGTTATGAGCTCTGAAACACGTCTGACCCTAGGGCTTTGGCTAAGGGACCTATGTCACTACACTACCAGTATTACTTCCGTTTTTACTAACACCATGGATTGAGTGCCTCCTGTAGGCAAATGATTTCCTAAGGACTTTACACATGTTAGCTATAACCCTGTGAGGTACATATTATGTTATTCTTTTTTTTTTTAATTTAGTAAAGTGAGGTTCTAAAAGTTACCTTAGGCCGGGCGCGGTGGCTCAAGCCTGTAATCCCAGCACTTTGGGAGGCTGAGACGGGCGGATCACGAGGTCAGGAGATCGAGACCATCGTGGCTAACACGGTGAAACCCCGTCTCTACTAAAAATACAAAAAAAACTAGCCGGGCAAGGTGGCGGCGCCTGTAGTCCCAGCTACTCCGGAGGCTGAGGCAGGAGAATGGCGTGAACCCGGGAGGCGGAGCTTGCAGTGAGCTGAGATCCCGCCACTGCACCCCAGCCCGGGCGACAGAGCGAGACTCCGTCTCAAAAAAAAAAAAAAAAAAAAGTTACCTTAAAGTTTTAAGATCACCCAGCTAGTAAATGGCAGAGTTGGAATTCAAACTAAGGTCTGCCTGACCCTAGAACTTGTTTAATATTCTAGGAGATAGGTGCTTTGGAAGTATTAGGACGAACCATGAGATTGCCAATATCCAATCATTTTACACAGAAAAATGGCTATTTCATGTGGCTCAACTTAACACGAATGACTACTTATAAAATATAAGCTCCCTCTATTTCATTTATGGGTGTTTTTCCAGTTTGAAATGATGACCAAACTAATCGTTTTGCTAAAATGTAAATAAAAGGTTGCAGTGAAGTCAGAAGAAAAATTTATGTAGTTCAATTTAAAACAAGTTGCATGTCTCATCCTGTCTCACTAGAGATGACATCACTGCTCCTAAATAGGGAGGATGGATCACATGGGATAACTTGTTTTTATTGTGATCAGCTGCAGGCGATCAGCAAGATGACCTCATCTGCAGTTGAGGGGATTTGACCTTTGCCCCTTTAGGTATGTGAAGCAGAAAAAATATCCTTCACAGACTGAGGAATGCAAACCAGACAAGCATCTTCAGCCAGCAGAGTTTATCAAGTATGTGTTCAGTGCAAATGCTCAGACTTGGACATGATGCAAAAGCAATTAAGAGAAAGAACAGTGAGTAGCCTGGGAGTTGGGTGGGTCCTTTGGTGTTTCTCAGTAACACTAGAAAAATATATTTTTCATTTTCGAATAATAAAAGATAAGAAACGGGCCTTTGAAATAAAAAATGTTTCTTGTACTAAGTTACCATAAGCAGATGATAGAACTTAAGTTCTTATCATAATCAGTTTCCTGTGAGAATATCTTAGATGTAATCAAGTAAGATCTAACAACTGATCAATTTAACTGGTTAGTTTTAAAAACAAACTCTAAATAAAACATGTTATTTGGCTATATTTTTAAACTGATGCAGTGAAAGTGACAGTTCAACAATAAAAGCCCAGCTTATATACTTACACATGTCTAGGAATGTGTGGAAAATTAACGAGATAAGTTGCTTATTGTGTATTCTTTCCTCATCCTGTTTATATCTGCTTAACTCTCAGACTGAAAAGCTTACAGTGTCACAGATTCCCTCCTGTTAAAAAACTCCTTATTAACCAGAAATTGCTTAATATTTTAGGGCTTTGACATGTATTATTTGATGTAGCACTCATGGGCACCATGATGAGGAGCTCTTAAATCAGCTTAACAAGGGTGAACTAGGAAGATCAAAAGAGTGTTCCTGTTTCCTGGTAATTGTTAATCAATATCTTCCAAATCAAACACCTTGCAAGAAGCAGAGTTTTTGTATTTTACTAGCAACTAATTGGAGAGATGGAAGCCCTCCAAAAGAGTTCTTGAACGCTGAAATATGAAACGTAAAAAAGATTTCATCCATGTTAAAAAGGCAGTTTATTATTGTGATTTTTCAGCTGCACAGTTACCCAACTTAACAAGCCAAGTCTTTTCACATTTCCTGAGTGATTTTTATCTTACTTACTGCTTCCCACTTCCCAAGTGGGAAGAAATCTCATTCCCTCAAACTGAGAATCTGAGAAGACCAATTGCTTTTAAAAATGTAAGAAAAATGACTGATGATTCAGGCAGTTAGTAGTATAGTTATTTCTTATATTTTTATTCTTTTTGTGATACTAGAAGTAGTCATTTTCATGTTTATCCAATATCTTTCTCTTTGAGGTCCAAAGTGAGGTGTCAAATTTCACAAAAACTTTACATTTCAGCAATATTTTTGGTGGGTAGATTTTCAAAGAGTTTTGCTTGGTTATCACTCAGTGCACTCAGAAAAATAGTCATTTACAAAAGTAAACATCAAGAGATAGTGAAAAACTTTACGAAAGAAAAAGTATTATATCCTAAGTATCTACCACTAGGTGAATGGATAAATACATTGGGGTTTATCCACACAACAGAATTCTACTGAGTATAAAAATAACTCAACTATTGATACACTCAGCCACAGGAATACATCTTGAAATAATTATACTGAGTGAAAAAAATTCCCTAAGACATTTTGTATGACTCTTCCAGTTTATAAAATTCTTTTAAAATGCAAACTATAGTGACAGAAGGCAAATGAGTGGTTGCTTGAGAACAAGGAGAGGAGGCAGGGAGGGACAAGTGGAAGGTATTACAACGGGCAAGTGAAGCTTTCGCAGGTGATGAATATGTTCTCTATCTTCATTGTAGGTAATGAACATGTTTGCTATCTTCTTTGCAGTGAAGTTTTTTTAGTGTATACATATATTCAAACGTATTCAATTGTATACTTTGTGCAATTTATTGTATGTCAGTTATATTGCAATACAGTTTTCAAATCTTTAAATAAAATTAAGCATAAAAAAAGGTATTGTAATTTGCCTTAAGTCACAGGTCTAGGTCATAGAGGAACAAGGACTTGTAATTAGCTGTCTGAAACTAAAGCCAGCAAGGAGGAAGAAAAGATCATTCTTCCAAACAATATGTTTGCCAGTTAGAGAGGACTCCTTGACTAAGGAGGTTGCCTACTGATTATGTGAAAGTCAAGAATGTTCTAAGAGGGAAGCCTTTTAGAGGAGTGTTACTAGTTTGGATGATTTAATGTGAGGACCAGTCTTACATTTTGACCAATTTTCTTTGCAGAGCATCTAAAAACATGATGATTTTGATTAATCAGAGAAAAATAAATATGATTTCATATTTATTTTGATACTGGCTTTCCTTAACCAGCTTGTGGGTACTTAGTAAGTCTTCAAGGATTATAAAATAAATAGGTACTTAGAATATCTTGAAAAATTCTGGGAGAATTCTTCACATTCTTCCCAGCTACTTGAAAAACAAAATACACCAGGATGATGATTCCTTAGGCCAGGGTTTTTCGTCTGCAGCATTATTGACATTTGGAGTTGGATACTTCTTTGTTGTGAGTGACCCCCTGTCCATTATAGGATGTTTAGCAGCACTCTTGTCCTCTAACCACTAAATGCCCAGAACACAGTCCTCTTAGTTCTGACAACCAAAAATGTCTCCAGACATTGCCAAAATGTCCCTTGGAGTACAAAACTACCCCTGATTGAGAACCACTGCATCAGAAACACTGTCATGTTAGAGAAAAATTCAGAAATTTTAAATAAGCAAACAACTAATTTAGAGAAGAAGGGTTGACATCATTACTAATAAAAGAGCTTTTACAAGCCAGTGAAAAACTATACTGCTAGAGAGAGAAGCATAAAACAAATAATAACTTCTAATATTTCAAATTAGCTTACCACTGGTAAAGAGCTTTAAAATTTACATTACTTCTAAGCTGGGTCCTCTTTGCTGCTTGGGTTTGGCAAACATTCTCTAATTTTATTGCCTACCTTATATAGCATTTCAGCCTGTAGTTTCAGCTGATCGTTTCTCAGCCAATATACATCTGGTAGCATTGGATCTTTCCTTAGCTTTCAAACAACAGTAGCCATTGTCTTTAAACAATAGTTATGGCCCATTATGAAGTGGCCAGTTGTAATAAATGTATCTTAAACATTAGTACAGAAAAAGTGTATCACACTTGAAATCATCTTGTTTCCATTAATCAAATAAACTCAGGTTTCTGCTAATTAAATGAGATGCCATTCTGATTTAAACTAGACAGCAAAAAACCCAGAACTAAGAGAAAAGCTCAATGATATAATCAAGCTATTTGAATGAATGGTTGTAATAATTATTCTTATTTTGTGATTATAACATTATATTTAAATATAAAGATTTATTGTGTACATGTATACAATATACATCACATTAAAACATTTGGGAGAGAATATAAGAGTGTAAATAATGAATAAATTAATTGATTCATGATCTTTTTTCTTAAAATGACTATAGGTAGAAGTTCTGATCCTAAGAAAAAGAAACAATGCAAATGTTTGGAGAAGGCCTCTAAATCTGAATTCATCAAAGTAATATTTGTATTCAAGGGCATTGATAAAAGATACATTGTATATGTGATAATTTCAGACCCTTCCACAATGCAGAGAAAGGGTTTATTTGCATGCTAATGTATGCCAAGGGACAAGTAATTCCTCCCCTCCTTCTCCTGCTAAATACTGGTCACAAAGCTTAGATTCAATGTCAAATAAATCTGAAAGCTGGTACTCGAAGTCACTGCTGGGGAAGAGAAAAGCTTTATGCCTGTAGCTGGGCCCATGGACAAAGCCAAGGATTCAGTAAAGTACTGAGGCTTACATTCCAGCTGTGTAATCATCTCCCTCTGTGACCTCGGACAAATGATTATGCTTCCACATTCTTATTTCTTCATCTGTAAAAAATGACAAGAAAAGTTTGGAAGGGGAGATCTCAGTGTTCATACTCAAACTATAGATCAAATTGTTATAATTAAAACCACAACATAACCCAGTTCTACAAACCTATAGCAGATGCCATAATATTATATCATTTATCAGTAAAAATCTGCTTATATTCCATCTGATACAGACACAAAGGTGATGTATTCCTTAACAGGCAAAATAAATCCCTGTAGAGCATACTACTGGCATTGTTCTTTCCTTGCATTCAGCTCGTTAAAAACAGAATGATCATGTGGGAACCTTGAAAAAAATGACAGAATATACTAAGTGAAGCACTTCTTTAAGAGTACATAATTTTAATTTTAATCAAAATCCCAATTTTATTTTTAATATTAGCCTTCATCAAGAATGTGAAAAAACAAAACCAAAAAAAAATTACTTTGTTTATTCCTTTAGTTTAATAAGAGCAAACTGTTTCTAGTCTTAGTTCTATGAACAACAAGGTATATGACTTGGACAGATATGGCTAATTTATAGAAAAGAATATTGTATGTAATCATTATGCATTTATATTTAAGAGCCTTTACAGTAACATTGAAGGTAACTGTAACATCAAGTAAAAAATTATTTAGAAGAGTTTTTACATTTTTAATCACTTAGAAAAGTATTCAGAGAATACTAAGTGAACAGACAAAAAAGAAGTAAAACACATATCTATAGTATAATATCAACTACCAAAAAATGCCAGGGGTAGTAGAAAAATCTACCAAAATGTTAGCAATAGTGGTCTTATTTAATGTGGTGAAATTGTAAATGGTGTTTTCTCTTCTTTCAACTTTTCTCTTTATTATAATCTCTAACACCTATATATTATTTTATAATCAGAAAATAACAAACTATTCATGAAAGAAAATATAACTCCCAGGCAATGAGGACTTCAGCTTCCATCTGTTAATTTCTGCAAACAGTAGTATCCATTATTACTGAGAATGCTCAGATACTCTTACACACCAATGACGTTTCAGAATCAAAGGATTAGTTATATCACATGCTATACAAAAAAAAAAGAATTGATTCCCAGGTATTACTTACTTCCTCTGCTCATTACTGCAGCCAGAGATCAGGGTTGGCAGGAGGGAATAATTTTCCTTGCCTCGGACCAGGAAGCCTTCAATTCCAGGGGAAGAGATAACAATGTGAAGGAGTAATGCAGCTGGGGAATACCTTATTGATGAAGCCACAGAATAGCTTTCTAAATGACCAGAAGTCATGCCTAGCAAATGTATCAGCAAATCTCTGTGGCTTCATTACCCAAACTTCTTCCTCTAGGAAACCACCTACTTCTCCCACAGAGGAGTCATGAGCAGTTAGTGTCAGCTCAGGAGCAGCCGCAACTGCCCACATGCTCCCAAGAGCTTCTAATGTCTTTCTAAAACACACACACAGCTCTTTCTGGGTATAAGTAGGACTCATTTCTTCATTTATTCTATAATTATTAAGTACCAAATATGTGTCAAGCCCAGGAGACAAAAATATCTCCTCATTTAAAACAGGTAATTCAAGCATCTTGAGGTTATAATTTGAAGTTTGCCTCAAGGTATTACAGAAAAAGTTTGCATTTTAGAGTAAGGTAGACTTGCGCTTGAACCCCAACAGGAAAATAATATTTACGGTTGGACTTGGATAATTTACTTGGCCTTTCTGAACTTTGATTAATATTCTATAATGGGGCTTGCCATATTGATATTATTTTAAATATCTGGTACAAAATTGCTATTCTCAATAAATAATTTTACTTTGTTAGTAACATATATTTATTAACAATTAAACATAAGAGAGGCATATTCTGGAAAAAATCATTACTACTTAAGAAGCATACAGAAAAATAGAATAATCAATACATATAATCAGAGCAGTATGTCCCTGAGGAACTTTGATGGAGAATAGCCCATTAGTCCCTCAATAATTTGAAATAAACTGAAATCCTTCTAGACATTTTAAATGTTTTATCTATTTCTGACAGAAGCACTAATTTTAACATAGAATCTCTTCAAGTAAGTTACTAACTATAAAGTACCCTATGAAAACCATCTCTTTCTGATCTACCCAAACTAAGGGAAAAAGAGAGAGGAACATACTGTTAAATATTGGCTAAAGCCAAAGTCAAATGCTTCAGAAAAAAGGTAACCAGCTCCTCTACTTGGACCAGACTCATCAAGAAAACAAATTAGAAAAGTCGCTTTGTATCCTCATTCATTATTTTCTAGGTAGTGGGAAATAACAAAAGTGTTCCTGAATGAAAATAGAACGGAAAAGTTCTAAACAAGAGTGCCCAGGGTCAATCAAATGTTATTTTGTTTTGCTGAGAGGGAGGATATGTAGAGGAATCATGTGGGAACGAGGCTGAGGGAAAAGTAGGATGGCATTTGGAGAGGTTGTAGATTCCAACCTGAAGTATTGGTATTTATGTCCTCATAATTTCATTTAAAATTCATAACATCTGCATGAACTAAGCATTTTGGAGATGAGGAAACCAATTTCCATTAAGAGATTTGGCCAAGGTCACACAGCAAGAAAGTGGAAGACAGAATTGAAACCCAATTTCCTGATTCCTAGGTCAGAGTTGACTGCATGCTTCCTAACAGACTCCTTAACAATGACCTAACTTCAAAATCTGGAAGACTGGAATAAGGAAATCTGCTAATATTGGTTATATTGTTTTATAACCGTATCCCATAGCATGTAAAATGACAAATTTGTTTTGGTAGCATCCTTAGAATTCATGTAAACAATAGGTGTCAAGAAAGTATCATAATGAAATAGAGACAGAAATCACATATGGGTACTAAATATTAAAAAATCACTTAGAAGGTAAGCAAATCATCAAGATTTTCCTTTCTAGAGAAATGATCTAATAGAGAAAAAACATGTTTGTCTTTCCTCGGATGGCTTCCCACAATTTCAAAAGGATTGTTTTGCTTTTGACATATTTTCTCCCATGACATTCTTTGATCTTCAGATTAACTAAAATGTGTGAAGTATCTGTTTGCTGAGAGCAAAAGAGAACTACAACTGTTCATAGCCCTTCACCTGGTCTCTTCAAGCTATAACAGGATTCAGAGCAAGGAAATATCTGCCAAGACTTGAAAATGCCATCTCTATGTTCTTGCCTATGCTGTTCCAGAAGAGGCAGGTCCTTACTCCTCCTGACCTCTACTACCTTCCTTTCCCCATAAATAGAATTACTGGATCCCCATTTGCAAACTCCATCCCTTATCCCCCATCTCTAAGACCAATTCTGACATTTGGCAGAAAAGATGTAAATCACGTTGATTCTCTATTCTAGCATTCATCATCCTGTGACTCTTGCTCCTAGACAGGTCTTAAACTTGTATCCCAGTCTCTAACTGTGAGCAATTAAAGGACAGCAACTATATCTTATTTTATTTTATGCCCCAGAACCTAATATATTGGTGGCATACACATAGTCAATAAATGTTTGCTGATTGACTGACTGACTGACTGACTGATGGTGGAATGGAGCTTCTGCCCTGTTGGTGAAACCCAGTTGCCACCTGCTTGGTAACTGAACCCCTGTACTACTCTCTGTGTTTAAGTTCTTGCTTTGGTTACCTTCTTAGTAGTCTAGCCCATCTGGGATGTAGGACCATATCTTACACCTGGAAATGTGCTTCACAGGATATGATTCCTTTCCCTGAGCTCCTACTGATAAATTTTTGATGATGATAGAATTTACCTTGCTTCTTGAATCTCCACACATCATTTCTCCCCAGCCTCACCACAGCCCTGACATACTGACTTGCTGTAACACTGCATCACTCTGGGTAGGCTGGGTTTGTTTAGGCTGTCACATTGGTGAGTATAATATATACTACTAGATGTCTTCTGCTAATCTATTTTTCTGGTGGTACATGGATCACTTGTTTTTATAAAAAGTAATTCACATCTTACCACAGACTTACTTCATTAATCTATAAAATCTGTTATTATCCAAATTACATCACGGTTCCATGAAGTAATCTGTCAATTGCCCAAAAAAGAGAGATGAGATAGGTAAAATAAATAAATTTATTGACCCACACAAAATAATTGTCACTTTGAAACTCCTCATTGTCCTTAACAAAATAGGATGTATATATTTGTATGTGTTTGTGTGTCTATGTGTGTGTATATTTAATTTTTGTTTGAGTAAGTTAAACAACTGTCTCTGACCTCTGTTTTCCTTCTATTGAAACAATAGGTCTGTAAACACATTACTGCAGATTGAAAGTTTTCATCTTAAGCTCCTGCTTCATCTTATTTCTGAAAGAGTTGAACAACCTAACAAGCTGAAGCAAATCACACTCTGGAGAGCTACATTATTTTAATTCACTAATGATTCCATTTGAAGGCATCTGGAGACCCAAGAGTCTTGTCTACGACAATTAAAATCTCACATCCAAGACAACACCCCAACCAAAAAAAAAAAAAAAAAACCCTATGAAAAAAACCACAATGACTTAGAAAAGACCCCTCAAATTTGGAAAAATCAAAGGAGTTTGTTGTCTTCACAAAATAATTGATGGCATTGTTATCAGTTTTTCAAAATTATTTCTGAGCCACTAAGCAATGAGTTGTTTAAGAGCATTTTCACTTTCTAAGAGGAAGGATGAGTCATGATTTCAAAGACAACTTAGTGCCAAGTTGAGGCAGGGTGGTGATCCCATTTTATCTACCTCAATGCACTTAAACCTTAAACCGATTGTTTAAAAAATATGCTTAATTTTTCACAAAGATTCACATCAGCAGAGGGATCATGAGGTCATGTTTGTCCATCTAACACCACATCCTGCCTCCAGTAATGGCTAGAGAATTCCTCAGAGGAAAGAGTGATGTTTATTTCATAATATTTCTCGTTAGCAATGAGATGAAACACTCAAGTGAAAGTATTTTCTTTTAATATTTCTTCACTACATGAGAAAATACAAGACACTAAATTTAATGTTTAAGGATAAAAATATTTGGTCGATTTTCTTCAGTCCAACTCCAAGATCTAATTAGGTCACTAAATGTTAGAACTGAGTACTTTTAATAATGACTTTGATTTAAAGTTCAGACAAAGTAAACTTTTAAGTTCATATGCAATTATGGTAGAATATGGTAATTACATTCAAATTGATTGCCCTAGCTGATTTCTATAGAAAGTCACAGAAAGAATCAGGGAGAAGGGATGTAAGACCCCAGAAGCATGCTAACATATAAGACCTCAAGTCAAACCATGCACTTGACTCTCAATTCACCTGCTTGGCCCTCTTCCTTTACTTCCTTTCATTCTTGCTCTAAAGCTTTAAAATAAATGTTCACTCCTGCTCTGAGAAAATCATAAGAGGAGAAAAGTGAGTCCTATGAACTGAAAATCTGTGTCCCCCCACCAAAACTCATGTTGAAACCCTATCCCCCAGTGTGATAATATTTGGAGGTGAGGTCTTTGGAAGGTAATTAGGTTTAGATGAGGTCTTGAAGGTGAGGCCCACATGATGAGATTATTGTCCTTATAAGAAGAGAGAGGGACCAGAGCTCACTCTATCTCTGCCATGTGAGGACACAGAAAGAAGACAACCATCTGCATGCTAGGAAGTGGTCCTCACCAGAACCCAACCACTTGGGCACCCTGATCTCAGACATCCAGCCTCCAGAACTGTGAGAAATTGTTCTTGTTTAAGACACTAGTCTATGGTATTTTGTTATGGCAGCCCAGGCTGACTAAAACAGTGGGTATAGTTCAGTACTCAGTTGTCTACTTATAATTCCCATAAGCCTTCCTTCCGGAGTAGATCAGATCTTTTTCTCAGAGGTGGGGAAGGGAAAAGCCCATTTTGTTTTTTGTCTGTGAGTGCGAAGTGTCCATCCCTGGACTGAGTTTAGGGAAATATTCTGAAGCACTTAGTTGTGGCTGCCTATGACCCACAATGCACAGGAACTAAACAACCGCAATGTATAATGAATGCTTTGCCTCTGCACAGATTTTTCAACAGTGTTGTATTATTATATATTTTTAAATACCTCATATTGGTCGTTCAGAGCAGCAGAATTTTTTTTTAAGTCCTGGAGTACATGTGCAGGATGTGCAGGTTTGCTACATAGATAAACATGTGCCATGGTGGTCTGCTGCACCTATGAACCCATCACTTAGGTATTAAGCCCAACATGCACTAGCTATTTTTCCTAATGCTCTCCTTCCCCCGATTCCACCCTCCCAACAGGCCCCAGTGTGTGTTATTCCCCTCCCTGTGTCCACGTGATCTTGTTGTTCAGCTCCCACTTATAAGTGAGATTAAATGGTGTTTGGTTTTCTGCTCCTGCATTAGTTTGCTAAGGATAATGGATTCCAGCTCCATCCATGTCCCTGCAAAGAACATGATCTCGTTCCCTTTCATGGCTGCATAGTATTCCGTGGTATATATGTACCACATTTTCTTTATCCAGTCTATCATTGATAGGCATTTGAGTTGATTCCACATCTTTGCTATTGTGAACAGTCCTGCAGTGAACATACATGTGTATGTATCTTTGTAATAGAATGATTTCTATTCCTTTAGGTATATACCCAGCAATTGGATTGCTGGGTCAAATGGTATTTCTGGTTCTAGATCTTTGAGGAATTACCACACCATCTTCCACAATGATTGAACTAATTTACACTCCCACCAACCATGTAAAAGTGTTCCTATTTCTCCACAGCCTCACCAGCATCTGTGGTTTCTTGACTTTTTAATAATCACCATTCTGACTGGTGTGAGATGGTATCTCATTGTGGTTTTAATTTGCATTTCTCTAATGATAGTGATGTTGAACTTTTTTTCATATGTTTATCAGGAACATGAATGTCTTCTTTTGAGAAGTGCCTGTTTCATGTCCTTTGCCCACTTTTTAATGGGGTTGTTTTTTTTTCTTGTAAATTTGTTTAAGTTCCTTGTAGATTCTGGATATTAGACCTTTGTCAGATGGACAGATTGCAAAAATCTTCTCCCATTCTGTAGGTTGCCTGTTCTCTCTGATGACAGTTTCTTCTGCTGCACAGAGAAGTTCTTTAGTTTATTTAGAACCCATTTGTCAATTTTTGCTTTGGTTGCAATTGCTTTTGGCAATGTCATCATGATATCTTTGCCCGTGCCTATGTCCTTAATGGTATTGCCTAGATTTTCGTCTAGGGTTTTTATAGTTTTGGGGTTTACATGTAAGTCTTTAATCCATCTTGAGTTAATATTTGTATAAGGTGTAAGGAAGGGGTCCAGTTTCAATTTTCTGCAAATGGCTAGCCAGTTCTCCCAGAACCATTTATTAAATAGAAAATCCTTTCCTCATTGCTTGTTTTTAGCAGAATTTTAAAATTATATTTAATGTGATTGATTCTTTCCCTTTGCCCTTGAAAACTGAGCTAACATGTACACTGGCTTCCTGTTTGTAATTATGAGATCAGAGGCAACTCACTAACAAATAGTTGGTAGTCCAGTCCCTCTCCAAAGAAAACGGTTTAAAGTGCTGAACAAACATGACACCAATATCTTTCAACTTCTATGGGAACAGGAAATGACTGTGTGCCTAAAGGTTAGTTCTCTTAGGACAGATGCAAAAAGGTAGGTCAGGGACTTGATTTTTTTCTGTATCCCACACCCTTTTATTTATTTTTCCAAAAGAAAAGACCTGTTACAAATGGTAGAACAAATTAGGATAAGAGATGATTAAAAGGCTGAACTTTTAAAAATGGACTTTTGAGAAAATAATAAAAGCACTAGTTTAATGACAGCACAATAGTCATATGTATTGAGAAGGGGAATATAAATCGAAAAAAGAAAAATATCATGCATAAGATATAATAAAAAAGGATGAGATTTATCCGTAGTAATAGTTAAATTAGTATACTTTGCTACATGCCATTTAAGTACTGCCATTTGAAATCCTCAGAATAACCTCCAGAGGTAGATGCTATGGTTTAAACGTGTTTCCTCCAAAATTCAGGTGTTGCCAAAGTGACAATATTAGAAGGTGGAGCCTAAACCTTAAATAGGTGCTTTAAGATTAGGCCACGAGGGCACCTTCCTTGTGAATGGGATTAGGTTCCCTTATAAAACGGTCTGACTTGGGGAGTCCATCCTTCTATTAGCCTTCTGCGTTTCTTCATGTGAAGACACAGCAAGAAGGCTCTCATCAAATGCCAGCACCTTGATCTTAGACTTTCCAGCTTCTAAAACTGTGAGAAATACATTTCTGTTCTTATCAATTAACCACTTCTTGACCAGATCTTGGGCAAGTTACATAACCTCTCTGTGCCTCATCTTTCTCCATGGTAAAATAAAGATGTCAGTAATTTCTACACCAAGGGATTATTTTGAGGATTAAGTGGGCTACTTTTGCTAAAGTGTTTAAAATGGTGACTAGTCCATAATAAATATTAAAATGTTTTAGTTAATTAAATTGTAAAAATTCACATAGGTTAAGGCAAAAAAGTTTAAAACTTCAGTATGAATTGACTACTTACTGCTTTACAGTCAATATTGACATTACATGTAGCTCATATTTGCTCTCTGCTAATTATTTTGTAAAAAAAAACCTCATCCTTAAAAAACAAAAAAAAAAACAAAAAAAAACTGTTCTATGAAAGAAATTAAATATGGCCCTTAGCACTCAGTCTTTTTCTTCACCTCAACAGTACTTCCTTCTTTTCTATCTCTATTTTCAGCCTGGTTCTGCCTGTGTGGTGGTTCCCAGTACCTGCAGGCCTCCTTCATCATCCTACAGCTAAAAATCGCAGTGAAAAAAATTCTTATTACCTTCATGTATAACTAAGTTTCAGAATGAATTCTCATTGGCCTGAATTAGGTCACATGATAACCCCTGACCCAATCACTGTGACCAGTGGATAGGATGTGTTGATTGGTCAGGCTCACACAGCCAAGGAGGAAGGAGACTTAGCCCCAGCAATACCGCATAAACTGTGAAAGATTATATCTTAAGGAAAATGAAGGTGCTGTTATGAGAAGACAGAGTAACCAAGGCTAGAGAAACAAGACAATAAATCTTTGCTATAATGACTAATAATATTTTTGTGCCACAAAAAAAAATTTTACTGGGAAATAGAAAACTTTAGCTTCATACTTTGAAAAGTTATGACAAACTCTCATTCCAAGGTTAAAAAACGCTAATAATTTTGTTCCTATGGAATTTTCCTTCTGCTAAACTATGTATTATAGTTTTCTTTCCTGTTAAGAAAAGATTCTTTTCATAAACAGAGCAAAATTTAATGTGTATTTTTAAAATTTTTGTTCTGTTGACAATTTGCAGATCTTATTGGAAATTCCATTAACTTTGTTCCTTTTAGTTCTCTCATAAAGAAAAGTGAAATAATGAACACATACTCAAGGAAACAGAGAATGACGGACTTGCTGAAAGTGCAGTGAAACCAACCTCTGTGTGTGTGCGTGTGTGTGTGTGTGTGTGTGTGTTTAATTTTTCCATGATGACTCCTGGGAAAGAACCTCTGGGATTTATATTCCCTTCCAATCCTTCCCTCCCCCAGAGTGAGATCATAGCTCATTCGGTCCTTTTGTATTTTCTTTACATTGCATTTCAAAACATTTAATAATGCCTCCAGAAAAACTAAAATTAGGGTAACTAGATGAAGAAAATTTAATGTCAAAATTCATATTGGAGAACTGCTGCTTTTTATCTTCTTAAAGTCAGAAAGAACAATGATCAAAAACCAGTTTTAGTTTAATTTCTTAAAATCTTAGTACATATACTTAATCAGAAGCCCAAGATAAAAGTGGTGTCTGGAAACTCCCGATATTCTATTCTGTGGTTAATTTTGTCATGCTATGTTATCTAGGAATTTTTCTGTGCTGCTATAAAGTGCCACTCATCACATTTTAAAGTGTTTATCTTTTATGGTTGCTTACTTCATCCTTTTCCTAATTTGCTGAAATGATTTTTCTAAAGAATTACTTTAGATAAAATTTGGCATTTGCCTTACTCAAAAAAATGTAGGCCATTTTATAAGCCATGGTGAATTCTTCACAGCACAAAACTGACATTACATATTAGCTCTGTGTAACATTAACCTCAGGGACCATGAGGTGTACTAAATATTAATTTGCCCATATTTCCCTGACTACCTACTGAGCATGAATTCCCCCATGTGCACACTCATTGGGCTGTCCTTCTACTGACTCCCTCTACATCTTATTCTCAAGTGAGATGTAAGAATTTTTTAGCTCAGAGGTGTCAGTCCCCTGACTCGGACATGTGTGTGTTGTAACCCCTGCCATACATCGTTCCACAGACAGGGTATAACAAACTGATATTTCTATGAATAGAGGAAAAAACCTCATATACAAAGTCCCCAAACCTCATTCAATTATGTGGGTGATTCAACCAAGCCCAACCTCCAAGTTCACATCTTGCAAAAAAAGGCCCATTATCTTTCTTTATGTTAGAGGACATTATGACTAAACATCGTGCTCATCAATGATTATGCTCCTCTGATATGCCAAGAACCTCTGTCTCATAACCATTAGGAAATGTCTCATCTAGTAAATCACCCTAACTTTCTGGGGAGATGAAAGGATCAAAGTAGGAATAATAGTTTGTATGATTCAGCGGCATGTAATTTAGAGAAGGTATATTGTTAGGATAATCATTTTTAGTGTGTGGGAAATTTGCCTGACTTCTTCAAATTTCTTATTCTGAGATTGAAGTCCTTAGATCACTAGTAAGTTCTTCAACAGAGCCTTAAAAGTAATGGTGACATTTTCAAAGATTCTATTGCCATGTTCTCAAAGCACTTTTATTTGCAATAGAGGGCTAAAATATGAAAGGTCATTCTAATGTATTCTTTTTTAAAATGAAGCATCAATGGAGATTTGATTTTTTTTTTTGTTTTTTTTTGAGATGGAGTCTCACTCTGTCACCCAGGCTGGTGTGCAGTGGTGTGATCTCAGCTCACTGCAACCTCTGCCTCCCAGGTTCAAACTATTATTCTGCCTCAGCCTCCCCCATAGCTGGGACTACAGAGGCCCACCACCACTCCTGGCTAATTTTTGTATTTTTAGTAGAGACAGGGTTTCACCATATTGGCCAGGCTGGTCTAGAACTCCTGACCTCGTGATCTGCCTGCCTCAGCCTCCCAAAGTGTTGGGATTACAGGCGTAAACCACCATGCTTGGCCAAGATTTGATTTTTTATCACCATACAATTAATAACTTGGATGCTACTATGAAAACAAGCAATGTCTTTGAGTGTGCTAATAAATCTCAGTAATGTTTTATGCAAAGGCAACTAAAAAAATGGGAGTATATGAATGCTGTAGGAAGTGAAGGAGAAAGAAATAGAGGAAAATGAAGGGAAGGGAAAGGAGGAAATGGCAGTAAGAAGATGTAGGTGTAGCCTACATAAAATATCCTTGACAAGTTAAATAAGCAACTGTTCACAAAGGGAGTAAGTGCCTGACCCATCTACACAGAAAATGTAACAGAGTTCTCAGACCTCTGGATAAATGTGAGGAGCATTTTTCAGTTTAGACTAAAGGCAGAGGTTTCTCTAGTCCAAATCTAAGTATTATAAAATCTTCCCATTGCTATAATTCAAAACAAAAAACAGTCATACCTACTTGCCTTCCTTTCTGAATAACTCAATTCAAAAACCATTAGGTGGGGTCTTAGTGAGCTACTAGTCCATATGGGGTAGGAGGGAAGATAGACTACAGTGGCCTACTGCTGGGTAAGAGCCCCAGTGAAGGCATAGCAGTAGCTGAGCATAGGACCAGGAGACTGATTAAGAATACAGGTTGAGGCCGGGTGAGGTGGCTAATACCTGCAATCCCAGCACTTTGAGAGGTTGAGACGGGTGGATCACAAGGTCAGGAGATTGAGACCATCCTGGCTAACATGTTAAAACCCTGTCTCTACCAAAAATACAAAAAATCAACTGGGTGTGGTGGCAGGCACCTGTAGTCCCAGCTACTTGGGAGGCTGAGGCAGGAGAATGATGTGAACCCAGGAGGCGGAGCTTGCAGTGAGCCGAGATTGCACCACTGCACTCCAGCCTGGTTGGCAGAGCGAAACTCCATCTCAAAATAAATAAATAAATAAATAAATAAATAAATAAATACAGGTTGAGCACCCCAAATCCAAAAGTAAGAAATCTAAAATGCTCCAGAATTCTAAAGTTTTTAGTACCAACATGATGCTCAAAAGAAATGCTCATTAGAGGAGTTCAGATTTTGAATTTTCAGACTTCAGATGCTCACCTAGTAAGTATAATGCAAATATTTCACAATCCCCAAAAATCTGAAATCTGAAACACTTCTGGTCCCAGGCATTTTGAATAAGAGATATTCAACCTGTATATGAGCATAATGGGAACCAGCTTTCTCATTGTCATGAAAAAAGAAAAAACTGGAATGAATCCTGTGGTGTTGGATTGGATTTCAAGGTATTGATATGAACTCATAGTTTTTATCAATTGATAGATAAGTGCATAGATAGAATGATATCAAAATAGAGATAAAGAAATAAATATAGATATTGTGGTAGCCTGTCTCTAAAATGGTCCCCAATTTTTCTTGCCTCAACGTATTCATACTTCTATGTAGACACCTCCCATACTAAACAGGGTTGACCTGTGTAAGCAATAGTATACTGTGAAAATGACAAAGTGAGACTTCGAGACCAGGTCATAAAAGACATTCTGGCTTCTTCGTGGCTATCCCTCTAGGAGAAAACAGACACCATGTTATGAGACACTCAAGCAGCTCTATGGAGAGGTGCAGCTCTACATGAGGAAATGAGGCCTCTAACCAATAACCAGCCCTAACTCTTTGGACATGTGAGTGAGCCACCTTGAAAGTGGATCCCCCAGCCTCAGTGAAGCCTTAGGCCACATCTTGACTGAAACTTTATGATAGTCATGGAGCCAGAACCATGCCCTCTAAATTCTGGATAAAACTACAAAGTAATTAATGTCCATTGTTTTAAGCACTAAGTTTTGAGGTAGTTCTTTATGTTCCAATAGATAGCTAATGTACTGGTGAATATATGCCTGTATATAAAACACATGCCTACATATATTACCTAGCTCTATCCATTGACAGACTCTGGATACAATAACACTTCAAAACCAGTGAGCATACTGGTGCCAGATCTTGATTTCTAAAAACAATTCTTTACTAAAAGGAACCAGTGCTCCTCAGAGAAATGGCTAACTTCAGGGTGACAGCAGGAAGAATGAAAGATGAGTCTGACTGTTTTATCTAATATATCAAGGAAATGGTCAAACAATTATGAAAGCCAGTTTGGAATAGCTCCCACTGGTGAATCTGGGACAATCCAAGCATCAGAATAATAACCTACTGAATAAAACAGGAATTTATACCTCTATACTGATATGAATAAATAAGTGAAAAAATAAATTGGAAAGAATAAATTATTGCAGTAGAATGCCAACTAATAAATGTAGAAGAAATGGTAAAATTATAAGATAACTAGCTGGCAACCATCATAGTAATAATTAATTCAACCAAAAAGTGTCAACAGATACTAAAATTACCAAATGTAAGTTTGATGAGAAATGAAATATTACACAGGCTCAACTATTTACAAAATGCTTATTAAATATAAGGAAGAAAAGAGTGACTGTACAGTGGAGAAATCTGGCAGACACCACCTAAACAAATTATTAAAGTTAACATCATCAGTAATGGGACAAATTGAAAGCATGTGCCATCTAATTGGATGCAATAAGAAGAACACAAAATCATTACTGTGGTATTTCAGCCCTAGGAGAAGCACAACTTGAATCTAATAATAAGGAAACATTAGATAAATCAGATTTGATGACTAATGTGATAAAAAGTCCAGGTCATGAAAGTAAAAAGAGACTGAGGACTGTTCCTGATAAAGAAGACAATAGAAACACAACAGCTGACTGTAACACGTGATCTTGGACTAAATTATTTTTAAGGAAATTATTGGGATAATTGGCAAAATCTTGAATGATATTTGTGATTTAGGTAATAATAATGAATCCTTCTTAATTTCCTGATTTGATAATGTTACTGTGGTTATACAGAAAACCACTTATTTGTATAAAATACTCACTAAGGTATTTGAAGTTATGGGGCTTCTTATTAACAGCTTAGCTCAAATAGTTCAGAATCAGAAAGCTCTCAAATCTAGCTTTGCTAATTCTTTGTAGGTTTTTTACTATTTTAAAATAAAAGGAAAAAAGAAACACATTACAAATGTGAAAATTACAGCGCTCATTTGGCAGAGAACATAAAGGCAGAGAACACAAAGACACATAATGCTAAATAGAAAAAATACACAGAAAAGGCATGCATAGCAGACATCATATACCCATAAAGTGCCAACAACAACAGTAACAATAAAAGACAAAGTAGGAACATGGAGAGTAGATCCAAACAGAGACATCCACTGAATTACCATCCCAAGAGAAAACAGATGGTGTAGTTCAAAATAGAATAATTTCATGAGGGTTTATTTACAAAGAGACTATTTGCAAATATGTGGATTATGGGAACCATACATCCAAGGATTAGTAATGGCCTAATACCTAAGCTATGAAGAGGGGCAGACATAGTACAGGAATCCACAGTCATGCGTACTGTCTTATGGGAATCAATATTCTTTTGGAGAAACACAGCCAGCAGGAAGAGACCTAGCAGCAGGGGTGCCAGGGCCTCACTCCCCTTCCCTCCAATCTACTGCCAGGGCTCCCCACTGGCAAACTGGCCAAATTCAGTAGGAAAGAAGAGGGTGTGGGAACCTGTGATGTGGTCCATGTGAGTCAGCCTGTCTGGCAGAAAACAAGATATAGAAGAGTTGAGAATGATTGAGGAGGCAAAAGAAGTGATCTGACCTATCCACCTTGAATTATACGAAATTAAGAACAACAATGCTTAGTTCTTTAAAAATAACCATACACAAGAACTCTATTTAACATGTTTGAGAAAATTTTGTAAAGACTGAAAATTCCTTGAAATTGCCAAAAAAAAAAGAAAAGCAAACCAAATCAAAACAACAAAAATCCATTTGGTACACTGGTGGGTCATCAACAGCAAGGATCACAAAAGTCATTGGATGATTCAAAATGGTACAACAAAAGAGAAGAGAACCAGGAAAGCAACAGGAAGTAACTATTAGTCACAGTTCTTTCAAGCACACCTGTCTACAAGTTTTGCCAGTTCCCTAGTCAGAAGAATTGAAAGTAAATATCAAAATTATTGGTAAACATGATTTCGCTTGTTATCTGTTTAAACAGATTCAATCCTTTCCATTTTATCTTTTTGTTGCTGTATAAAGTTCAAAAGCTGAAATCTCTCTGGATTGAGTAAATTCCATATTTAAATTTCAATCAATATGTTTTTTACCCCAAATTGGCAGGTAAAAGTCTGTTCTTAAAAAATGTTCCCTTAATCAACCGTCTTCCTAGATGATTGTGCTTAAACTCCTGTACAGAGAAGACAAGTGTAGAGAACCAACACAGTTAGAAATCAGATAAGTCTGTCTCATTGGTTTCCTCAAATTCAAAAGCACTTAATAAAAACAAGCAGAAATTATAGAAAAAAAAAGTGTTCTATGCTAACAGTACCTCTGGTGTTTATGGTGATATTAAAAGAGCCATTACAACCATAATATTTTATCTTCACTATATTTTTATTTTTGTAACAACACTGTGAAAGATCCAGAATCTATTAGCCCCATTTTGCAGATGAATAAATTAACTAAATTTCCACAGCTAGTAAGTAGCAGAGACAGAATTTAAACCTAGATTTCCTGAATTCAAGCCTAGTGAATTTTCCATTATAATTCTATCTATAATTAAATCCAAACGTACAATCAAGCCACTTCATATTTTCTAAGAATAATATGCATTGTGCTGTTATCATAATGAAGAAATAATATTCCTCCCAAAAAAATGAAGGAAGGATAATATTGAGGCAAGAAGGAGAGGAGAGAGAAAATGAGAAAGAAAGAGAAGTAGTGAATGGGTTTGTATTTGAAGAACATTCTGCTAAAATTCACTTGCAGACAGAAACGATGCTTTGAAAGTTAGGTTAAGAGGAGCCATGGGTGTCCCTGCTCATATTCTTCATTATAGCTCCAGGTTGTGCATGGCTACTGGCTTGAATTCTATCCAGGGAACTATTAGAAAATTTGTTTATATTGCTTGGGAACATCGTTGCTAATAAGAGATACCAAGGTACACAAGAGAAATAGTAAAGCAAGTAGAGGAGTCACTTAAAAATCCCTTCAACAGTCATTTGTTGAGTCCCTAGTATTAAAGAAACAAAGATGAAAACATGTAATATCAGTGACAGTGGAATTAAATCTATTTTGCTGATAAACAGTCATGTACATCCCAGAGACTTGAAACTGGAATTTATTTCACATTCTCACTACATGTCTGTGTGATTTGGCTGAGCTTCTGCTTCCTGTCATGCTCACTTACGTCCCCAGTCTAATGCAGCAACCTCTATGTGGAACACCACTGGTCATTGAGGCAGGTGGAAAGATAGTACTCAACAAATTGCTTAGGGAGTCCACCTGGAAGAAATACATTTCATTCTGTTCACATTTCATTGCCCAAAGTAAGCACACAACCAATCCATCTTCAGAAAATAGAGAAGTACAACATGCTGGGGAAAAGAGCTAGAAATGTTTGTTGAACATAACTAATTACCACCTGATACTTTCCTTCCAGGATATTCCTGGCTAATTCCTAGTCTTCCTCTTACATCTTTGTATTTCCACAGTAGGTTCCAGGGACAGAGACAGGACTCACCCACTATTTCATATGCTCTCTGTGTTTCCCAACCTCTCTTGCAATTAGGTTACAGCCCGGTGACTAGTTAAGGCAAATAGTCCACGAATAGAAAAGATATTTATTTATAACTCCAGGAGTTGGAAATTAACGTGTAACTTCATCCTTCCCTTCCTGTGCCAGGGAGACCTCAAATGCCAAGTGTTCCCAGTGGTGTAGCTCCATTAGCCTGGTTTCCTGAGTAACTGTGTAGATCATCATGTCCACCAACTCCTCTGAGCATGCAATGTGAATGAGATCAAAGCTTTGTTGTATAAGCACTGAGATTTCAGAATGTCTGTTGTGGCAGATAGCATTAATTATCCTAATAAGAAAACTAGTACCTGAATGTGAGGTGTTGGTATAAAAACAACCTAAAACATAAGAATTTGCTTAGTGGGTAATGAGCAGCAAGGAAACTGATATCAGCAGCTGAAATGACAATGAGATGTGTTTTGCAGTGGTGAAATATTTGACAAAACCATCACATGCAGTGACTTGGAAGTCGGCTCATATGGGTATTGAGCCAGGAGTTTAGAGACAAGGGTAGAAAATAGAACTTTAGTACTGTGCATTGGTGGCTCTTAAATAAATACAGAAAGAACTGACCGTGGGAAAGCAGACTGGAAGAGAATTTGTAGGGAAAGACCAGAAATTCAGGGCCTTTCAAGTTGGAAAGTCAACTGCTTCTATACCTCAAAAGTAAGAAACAGGACTAAAAAGGCTTTGAGTGACAAATACCCAAGAAAAACTTTTAGTTCATTCAAGTGCTTCTAGGCAAATTCAGATTAAGGGTATAATCTTCCCGTTTAAGCTCAGTAGCCCCAAGATAGCCTCAAGAAAGCAAGGCACGTGTATGAAGAAGCACAGAAAAAGCAGATCTGAAAATCCTATTTTGAAAGGAGCTTTTAGTGTGATTACTGGTACATAAAATTTACTTGCGATACACAGATCAGAAAGCCTACTCTTGATAGATTGCATTGCCAAAGATACAGAACGTTGACCAAAAAAGCATTTGATTGAAAATAAGACTTGAACCTCCAAGCTGTTTTCATGTGAATGGTCCAAGAAAGCTATTCAGCACCCAAGGAAGGCATATACTTCCAATATCCACTTCAGACTCACTGAAGAAGAAAGAGAAAAAGGATATATCCTGTAAATATCTATAAAAAAAGAGATGCCTCCTATAAACAGAATCACAGCCTAAAGAATTAAGGAAGCTGTCTCATTCCAGAGTCTACTCCCAATGTCTACTCAGTTGGATTTCAAAACTTGCACAGCCTAATGACCACTGGCTGTCTCCCTTCTCCCTCTCCCCCTCCCCAAATCAGAGTGGGTACTGCTGTTATCCTGTCCTTTTTGTTCATCATTGTCTATTGGGGAGTGGGGATACTGGGAGAAAACCTGTCTTTGTGGTTAAGTGTCTCAATAAGGGAAGCCACATCTGGACCTAATGGGCAGACTACGTTAGGATGTATGACACTCTGGGTCACAGATGAGGCAATATAAAGGAAGAGAAAAAGTCTCTTCATATATTAAATGATTTGAACTCTTTTGCTATTAGAATTTAAAGCTTTCATTTTTAGATTTTTAATAATTTTGCTGGATTTTGAGAGGAAATTTAGAGATTGTAGAGAACCAAGGTGAATTATTCCTAACTTTGCATCACCAATGAATAGTGAGGGAAATTTTTGCATAGCATAAAAGCTGATATTTCAGATCCCAGACTACTGCTAGATGCCTGCTCCCCTGCATTATTATACCCTTAGGTAAGGGATAATTCTATTAGTTAAGATTCCTTTGGTTGCATATGACCACAACCCAACAAAAATTAACAGAAAGGAAAAGAGAAACGAGTTGACTCATGGTTAGGAAGCACACTGAGATAGATCATAAACTTGCAAGAGAAGCCGTCAGGGGCCCCAGGGATACCACAATGCTGTCGTTCTCTGCTTCTGTTTGTATTTGGCTTCTTCATTGTCTACTCTATACAGTCTCACTCCATGCATGAAATGATGGCCACTGACAATTCAGATCCACATTCTTACAGGTTGCAGGCTAAGCATGAGAAAGTCATTCCTATCTACCTCCCACTGTAAAGTTTGGGGGAATAATTCTGATTGGCCTTGTTTAGTTGATATGTACACTCCTGTCAATAATAACTATTCTAGTGGATGTGGTACCGCGATTGGCTCTGCCTGATTCATGTGTTCAACTATGTGCCTGGAAAGGTAGAGGATAGGAATGCAATGATCAATATGTATACCAGGACCATGTAAAGAAGAGAGGAATCTGCCAAAGGAAAGGAAATATTGCTGCTATGAAAAGGAAGATGGCAAAGTTGAGTGGGCAGAAACAAGAGCTACCAGATTCTTCTAAGATAACCTAGATACAAATAGCAATGCCCACCATGGAATGTACCGGAAAAAAAAAAAAAACATATCTGCGAGCAGAGGCACACGCTATTCAATCTAGGGCAGCCTGACTTTAACCAGTTCTAATGATTATCCAGACTTTTTGTCAGGGTTTCCCCATTTCTCCATTTTGAACTACTCCCACTCTTCAGTAGAATACATGGATCCCCTGGGACAAGTAGCATGATTATAATATTCTACTGCCTCCTTCTCATTCTCTTCCAGGCTTGGGAGTGACCTCAGACTGAGTTCACATGCTCTCTTCAGCACTAAAAACCACAATATTTATATAAGCCCATATATATTTTTATTAAATGACTAAATGCTTTGTAATTACCAAATACTTTCTAATACCTTCACCAGATTAATATTTCTACCATGTCACTTTATGTCACCACTTAATAGGAAAACACATTCTGTTTTCTCTAAATCCTCCTAAATAAACTACTAAGTCCACGCTTTGAAAGCATTCAATAATCCAACTCACAAATATCTTTGCAGTCTGATCTTTTACTATTCTTTTATTCATGCCTTCTTTTTCATCCAAAACAGACTATTCCCTGTCTCTAGGATACATATCATTTTTTCATCCCTCCCCATTTATTTACTAAGTCAACATATATTGGTTGCTTATTTATGTGCCAGATACTATGATAATTAGTGGGGATGCAAAGATGAAAACATGAACCCTTTCTTCAAAGAGTTTGCTCTAACGATAGAAGAAACATAATTACAATTCTGTGGATTATATTGTAGGTGAGGTATTAAGAAATGGTTAGACCAAATGATTGCATAAACAGTGGAGGCAGGTTTCTCCTTGAATGTGATATTTAAGCTGAGGCTTGAAAGATAAGCATAAGTTTGCCAGGTAGAAGAACAGCAAAGGGATATGCAAATGTCCAGCAATAGAAAGACAGGTAGTTTGTTCAGGAAAATACAAGTTAAGTAAAAGCTGCCTTAATTAACACCCACTAAAACAACACTCAAGGTTAAACAGGGCACTACATGCCTGTATAAAGATATTAGCTAACATGTAGGACATGCTAAATGCTTATGGCTAATAGATTATTCTCCTGCTTACCCATGGGATTATACAGACACTAGTTAAATGTTATGTTTGTTAAGAATCAGTGGTCTCTTCCAAAATCTGTTGTATTTGTTGTTATAATTACACAATTGAATTGTTATATAAACCAAGGTTTCTTAACCTAAGCACTATTGACATTTGGGCCAGATAATTCCTTGTGAGGGGAGGCTATTCTGTGCTTTACAGAATATTTAACAGCATCCCTGACCTCTCCTGTTGGATTCAGGGAGCACCCTCCCCTGAGTTGTGACGATTGAAAATGTCTCCAGGGCCGGGCGCGGTGGCTCAAGCCTGTAATCGCAGCACTTTGGGAGGTCGAGACGGGCGGATCACGAGGTCAGGAGATCGAGACCATCCTGGCTAACACGGTGAAACCTCGTCTCTACAAAAAAATACAAAAAACTAGCCGGGCGAGGTGGCGGGCCCTTGTAGTCCCAGCTACTTGGGAGGCTGAGGCAGGAGAATGGCGTAAACCCGGGAGGCGGAGCTTGCAGTGAGCTGAGATCCGGCCACTGCACTCCAGCCTGGGCGACACAGCGAGACTCCGTCTCAAAAAAAAAAAAAAAAGAAAAAGAAAGAAAATGTCTCCAGATGTTGCATTGTTAATGTTCTCTAGGGTACAAAATCACCACTGGTAGAATTGGGCCAAATTATGGAGGACCTTGTAAATGAACTTGATCAATACAATGAGAAGCTATTGAATGTGTTTTAGTAGTAGAATAACATTTGTGGCAATATATTTCCAAGGATAAATTAGAAGAGACAAGACAATGAGACTTGTTAAGGAGGCAGTTGCCATAGAACAGGTAAGAAGTAACTAGGGTATTGATGAATACAGTGGCAGTGATAATCAAAAGCAAATCAAAGAGAGATTTTAGATGCAAACAAGTGTCATTCACTCTATTGAGATTTTCTCCTACTTTGTCTTCCTTTCTGTGTTCACCTGTTAAATCTAATGCAACCTCAAGGCACAACCAAAATCTCATGTCCCCAGATCAAGCCACTGGAAATGGCATGTTTTCCTGTGAATCTTGTAGCTCATTATTTGAGCTTATCTTAGGGCACTTTGTGATATTATTAATTTAATGCCTACATTATAAACTAGATTTTGGGTCTAGATTATAATTTGAGTCTAGATTACTTACAGGGCCATATTTTGCTCATATTTGTTTTTAAACTCAGTGCCTAATAATATGCTTTTTACATAGCAGATGATGAATATTAGTTATTGAGCACATTGTAGAATTCTAGGCCAAATTGCTTCAATACATTTATGTGTCCCTTGAATTCTTGTAGCTCTAAGCATTGGGGGTGGAGGAGAGTCTGGGCTCAATTTAACCAGCACTGCATTCTTTATAGGTCTGTTTCCCACAGTTTCTATCTGCTCACTTCACTGGAGGAAGTTTATATTCATTAGTCTTATAGCTTTTCTTATAAACTGCTCCTTGGAGAAATTCAGCAAAACAACATCCAAATGCCCCCCGCAAAAAAAAAAAAAAAAGTAACCGAGGCCTAGATGGTATCAAAGTAGTAAACGATGATATCAAACAATACTAAGCACTATGTGAATTAATGTTAAGCAAAAACACCAATCTGGATTTTTCTCAAAGTAATTGTTTTTTCTGCCCATATAAACCACCTAGACCATCATTCGCTGTATTCTCTCAACTATATTTTTATTCATTTGCTCATAGCTATCCTATTAGTTTCTACCAACCAGTGACAGGAAATACTAATTGTGAACAAAGCTTTAATTGCATACTTGAGATATATCTCTTGTGATAGAGGTTGGGACAAATATGTAAAATCAAACTGAATCTCTGTCACACTGTATACCTGAATTGTTTTTATCCATGAAAATGGCTAATTCTATTATGTGTTTCATACTTTATTGACAAAGCAGGAAGTGCAAAAAACGCCAAAGTCTCTGCTAATAAAGATCTTACAGGGGAGACAAATGAAACAAATGTCACTCTTATCAGTGGCAGCAGGGGGAGATGGGTGGCAGGCTTTTCAGTTACATCTGGTTCCAGCTCCTTGTTCTATTTTAAATTATGGACCATCTTGAGTTTTTATGTATGCTGTCCCTATTCCACACCAGATACCTCAGACATAATATCTGCGAGATTTTCACAAAATTAACCCCACACATACAATGCCTTTGTGCATATTGCACAGTGTACCAATGGGTTAAGGTGACAGCAATGCTAAAAGCAATTACAAATGAATATTAGATACACAGATTTAAGAGTCTCTTTCCCATTTCCATCAACTTAGCTTACATCTCCAACCTCTAGCATTCCCTTCAATCACCTGGGAGAAACTATCTTATTAGAGTCAACCCTACCATGGGTAGGGAATCCATCTATTATTATTATTCATACTTAAGAAATAAGAAAAAGTATGGCCAAGGAAGTTAAATGACTTGTCTGAGGTCACAATTGTGACAGTGTAGCCTCAAACTCAGGAATTCTGACACCCTATACACCTCTCTCTACCACGACTTCATGTTCTCTAGTTTCATTACACGGTCCTAATGTCAGCTGATCCTCTGATAAGACCTGCCACTTCTCAACAAAATCTCTTGTTTTTTCTTGATTTTATCTGAATATTCCCAGTACCACTGGTTCTTCAAATGTCTGATTTTTACATCTATTACACTAATAAACAGTTCTACAGGCAGTAACTGTTAATCCTGTCAATGTGAATGATCAAATTGGAAATTCCAAAATAAAAATAAAACTTCTAACAAAATAAAATTAACTGGCAAGCTAATATGACTGTCTTTAAAACACCCCACAATTGATGTCATTGAGTATGTAAGGTCTTCCGGCAAAACAGCCCTCAAGCCAAAGGCTATTAAAGGACTAGGTCTGTGTAGCACTATACAGTATCCCTTATCTGAGCCCCACTCTGTTTACCTATGGAGAGAGAAGGCTCTGCATGATACAAATTGTATCAGGAAAAAGCCTTCCCAGCATTTATGTGAACAACATGAAATGCTTCTTCACATTTTTGCAACATCCCTCTGATGGGAAGGACCCCAGATATCAACCCTAAGGAGGCTGTTATATTCCCCAAAGTTAAAATGATTATCTCTTCCAAGGGGTCTAAACAAAAGCATTTTTGCTTTTCAAACTTTCACGTCAAAAGTCTTTCAAAGACATAACACTAGGCAACTTTTGATAAGAAACCTACATACTTTGACTACAAATAGTATTTTGCAAACAATATAAGCAAAAGCAAGCTGGTCAGCATTATAATTTAATCTTATTAACAAAAAATGAATATTTTCAGTATTTGACATCTTATTCATTATAAATTTTGGTGAGTTTGCCCTCTTATGCATTTTGGTCTGCTTTTTCAGAATTTGGCAAGAGTAGAGAAAACAAAAGCATGTTTTACTTTTAATTGACTTTCAAAAAGTATTTCTGCTTTGAACTGTCTTTAATGTGGAAAGTTAGAACATTAATATCAAAAGAGTCATATTGTATAAACACAGTAATTATTTGTTTAGTGTAGGGATGAGCCATGCATTCCACCTGACCAAAGACATCCAGTGTTACCCACTCTGGTGTACTGCGGGTCTTTCCCGAACTTTTTCTATGCGCTTATTTTAATTTACTTGTACAAAATAATATAAGAGTACACATACTGTTTGTCAATTTTGCATAATTAATTTCATATTATCTGATTGCTCCCATTAATACCTCCTAGTTTATCAAATTAGCCCTCTAATTGCTAGATTAATTTTTTTTCATGATTTTACAGATGAAGAAATTGGAGGCTCAGAGAAGTTACGCTATTTACTGCTTGTTTGACTTCTGGCAGCTTAACTTCTATAATTTGTTTCCAAGTTATGCTACCTTTTTATATGACTTGTTTCTTGTTGCAATGATGGTATTCACTACACTGTTCCAATCTTGTATCTGTGTTCCATTTAGGTCCTTGTGTGGTGTCCAGCTAAATGTAAAATAATTCCTACTTTGAAACAACATTTTTTTTTCCAATCGATAAGGTCTACTAGGACATACAAAAATTAATCAATAAGAAACATGTTCTCATTGTCAGAATAGTTCAGAAATGGAACTGACAGAACCAACAGGGAGAAATTTTCCTTTATGGGAAATAATCACTAGATGGGAACATTGTAAGAAGAATTCAAACTTAAGAAAAATATTCACCTAAATGACTCTTGAACTCAAGAATGTTTAATGTTGATGAGGATAATGACATGAGTGTGAGGAAGAGAAGAAGGAGGAAGGGAAGAAGGAAAGAGGTACAATAAATGATTTTATTTGTTTGTATTTGTCGCCCAGGCTGGAGTGCAGTGGTACGATCACAGCTCACTGCAGCCCCCACCTACTGGGCTAAAGTAATCCTCCTGGTTTAAGCAATCCTCTTACCTCAGCCTCCCAAGTAGCTGGGACTGCAGGTGCAAGCCACCATGTCTGGCTAATTTTTTGTTTTCAATTTTTTGTAAAGATAGGTCTCCCTATGTTGCACAGGTTCCTCTCAAACTTCTGGGCTCAAGCAATCCTCCCACCTTGGCCTCCCAAAGTGTTGGGATCACATGTGTGAGCCACTGTACCCAGCCATAATTATTTTTTGTTTGTTTGTTTGTTTGTTTGAGACGGAGTCTCGCTCTGTCACCAGGCTGGAGTGCAGTGGTGCGATCTCCGCTCACTCCAGGGTTCAGGCGATTCTCCTGTCTCAGCCTCCTGAGTAGCTGGGACTACACGCACGCACCACCACATCCAGCTAATTTTTGTATTTTTAGTAGAGACGCGGTTTCCCCATGTTGGCCAGGATGGTCTCGACCTCCTGACCTCGTTATCCACCCACCTCGGCCTCGCAAAGTGCTGGAATTACAGGCGTGAGCCACCGCGCCCAACCCATAATTCTTATAAATAACTAACTATATTCTGTGTTGAATGCGATTCCCAAAAATAATGATGTTGAGCAGTGACACAGCAGTCTTGAACTGGAATCAAACTTTGCTTAGTTTGAATAAATTTTCTTAAAATATTAGTTTTCTTTAATAAATGTGGGATTTTATTGCTCCAATTTCTATAACATTGCATTATGCACATGCTTTGGAGCTAGTCACGTATAGTTGTAAATAATTACTGTATAACCTTGGGTAAGTCACTCTAACTTTTATAGTCTCAGTTTACTCACCTACAAAACGGGCATAGTAATAACTGCACCTACCTCATGGTATCACTGTGATAATTAAATGAGCAGCATTTCACACAGTGCCTGGTACATGGCATGTGGAATACTAGCACCATGTTTGTTACATAGAAAACACTTTATAAATGAGGTGTATTATTAAAATTTGTTACACTAATTAAAAGCTATCTGCCATACCTTGATTTCCCCCATGAGGCCATTTCTTTCTGATATTCTCTAACAATGAAATTATGCTTCATATGGAACTATTTTACTGTAATGTTTCTACTGCAGGATATATTATTTATTCAGTGTTCTGTAGATCCATTAAGCGATGCCTGTCTTCCAGAGTTAGCTTCTGATCATTGATCCATTTTCAGATGTTTTATTAACTTTTTTATTTTAAAAAATACAGAATCATGTTTCCCTCTGAGAAATCACCATATGATATTAGATCAAAAACAGAGTTTTCATAAACTCCAAACTTTTGCATTTCTAGATAGTCAGTAAAGAAAGATGGGCAATGCAGTATGATTTCCAGAACATTTACATTTGTAATTTAAAAGATTTTAGAAAAATAATCACTGGAGAAAGTGCCATTGATTCTGATTCATATAGAAGTGTTTCAACTTTCCTTTTTCTTTTTCTCTATAATTTAAGTTGATATGTTTGTATTTCAGGCACCCATTCTCTCATTTTAGTTATTAAAATAAGATGGATGCACACGAGTTCAAAAATTTACTCCTGGGCAAGTGTGTGCACTATTGATGCCAACTAATTCACTCAGTCTTGTTGGAAGTGGGGAATAACTGATTTTCCAGCTTAATATATTTTCCTCATAGAGGTTGGATTTATGCTGGAGGCAACTAGTAACTTCCCTCTACCAGTTTTAATAAGCACAAAAACAAGAAGACCAAATATCTCCTGTGGGCCTCTCATTCACCAGCAGACACCCTCCCTTGCATATTCCTTGATTCTCCACTAATTTTTCGCCTAGGTCATTTTTTCTCATTCCTATAAATCCAAATGGTCTACAGACACTTCCTATGAGATCTCGTCTTGACTAATCACTATATATGACTCACCCCCAGGAGTCCAACACAAGCCTGGGTGTGTAGCTAAATTGTTCAATAAATAAGAATTTCTAACAAAGAAACTTTGTAGAGGCAAATGTTGCATTGTAACTTGCAGCTCTCACTCTGGGCCAGCAAGGCACAAGTGTTTTCATTCATCCCATATAAAATCAGCCCTGAATGTTTGCAAGACTAGTGGGGCAGGCTCCACTTTTGTAGAAATTATTCACATACTTCTGTCATCTTGGACATGCATGTTACTCATCTGGCTTTCTTGGAGCCATTCCCATAAATAGCTAATCCATCAAGAAAGGCACATCCAGATCAGGAGTTTTTTTGTTTTGTTTTTTAAAAAAATTTCTTACACCAGCTTCATACCTTACTAACAAGTTGGTCAGTGAAATCAGCACAATTGAAATGTGTCATGCTGCTTTGCACACTGAGCAGACAACTCATAAATTTAATTTCATATTTTTATGTAAAACAAAGATTCTATAAATTTATAACATATGAGGGTTTATGCTGAAAACTGATGTACATTTGAATGTACTCAAGAGTTCTAAAAGAGGACACAAATAATGACTTAATGGCATTAACGTTATAGTTGGATACTTCAAAGGAACCACAAGAATTAGGCTTTAAACAAGGAATGACAAACTGACATTTACTGCAGTGTGCTCCAAAGCTGTTTAGTATGAGGACAGGGTATACTGGCATATAACATTCTTTTCACAGTTCATTATATGACTTAAACTATAAGAAGAACAAGATGGAATGTATGGCTATTTGTAAGCAGAAAATTTATCCTCCAGAGAAAACAGACTGGTTAGGATGTATTGATATTGTTTTGATCTTTTTTACATAGAGGAAAAAAATATGATTTGATTTTACATTATATTTCTGTGATTGACTCTAAAATGGTTCTTAAAATATCACTTGTGCTCAAATTAGTGAGAAAAAACAGAGATGCAAATGAGCCAAGGGCTGCTCAACTGGCTGAAGTAAAGCCTGCTAACAATCCAATAGCTTTAGCTCATAATCTCACATCTCTCAAAGTGTTAAAAGAATACTGATTATAATTTTATTAATTTATAAACATAAATACATATATCACAAACTAAAAATAATATTGAATGTGTTTCCTTGGTCCTGATGTTAATGCCACTTCCTTGGTAGAGATTTGATTAAAAAGCTTAACCAAGTGTTGCTAAAGAAAATATTCTGATCCCTCATGGATCTCTTCATTTTATCATCTTAGTTTTTATGGTTATTCATTTACTCATGGTAAACTAAAAAAATCTAATAGCAGATTATCCCTCTCCTTCTCCTCAAATGATCAATATTCAGCTTTGAAGGAAAAATTTTCTGAGGGGGAAGAAGATGGTGGATAGGAGACAGGGCTAATGTGTAGCTCCCACTTGGGAGGATGGAACAGCATGTGGAGACGCACACATGAAATTTTGCTTCAAGAACCACCTCAGGAACATTCCAGGTATATTAGTCAGGGTTCTCTTAGAAGGACATAACTAATAGGAGGTAGATAGATAGATAGATAGATAGATAGATGATAGATAGATAGACAGACATAGTGTAAGTTACATATGTAAAGGGGAGTTTATTAAGTATTAATTTACACAATCACAAGGTCGCACAATAGGCTGTCTGCAAGCTGAAGAGCAAGGAGAGTCAGTCTGAGTCCCAAAACTGAAGAACTTGGAGTCTGATGTTCAAGGGTAGGAAGCATCCACCACAAGAGAAAGATGTAGGCTGGGAGGCTAGATCTGTCTCTCTTTTTCACTTTTTTCTGCCTGCTTTATATTCACTGGAGGCTGATTAGATTGTGCCCACAGATTAAGGGTGGAGCTGCCTTCCCTAGCCCACTGACTCAAATGTTAATCTCTTTTGGCAACACTCACACAGACACACCCAGGATTAATACTTTGTATCCCTCAATCCAATCAAGTTAACATTCAGTATTAACCATTACACCAGGAAAACTGAAAAAAATTCACAAATCCTTGAAAGAAGTGGCACACCACAGCAAATTCTGCAAAACAGACAAAAATTATAAGATCCCAAAGTCTGAAAGTGGGGAAGCTGCCTCCAAACACACATCGTCACTGGGGAATCTGATAATCCAGATCATGGGAGAAGGATTTAACCTTACCTAGAGCTGGAACAGATCTAGAGAGCTGCAAGAAATATAAAAGTAGAAACCAATGGGAGGCGCCTCCCGACACTCCCAGTCTCCAGCTCCAGCCCAGGGAAGCCATCCCTGATGGTGTCTCACAGGGGCCCTCAGGGAAGGCAGCCAGCAAAATTAGGGAGGGGTCACAGGGTGAAAGAAGCTTCTAACTGAACTTTGCAATAATTTCAACTGGGCACAAACTTTCTTGAGCAGAATCTGAGGAGTGAATGAGAACTGCTGCAGATATGAGCAGAAGAGCCACCACCAACATTGTGGGCAGATGGGGAGCGGTGAGGCCTGAAAGCCATGCTTGCTTTCTCAGCAGGGAAGCCTACAGCCTGGGGTAGGCTGCCTGGATCTAAACTTGATGCTATTATTACTGTGGGAGTGAAAAAGCCTTGCCAACTGCATGGGAGCTGGGTAAGGCCTTTCACTACCAGCTATCCCCAACTTCCCTGGAAAACTATATGGCACAGCAGAGGTAGCCATGATCCCTTCTGGAACATAACCCCGTTGACCTGAGAAACACCCTCACATCCACAACAATGGCTGCAGCAAGCCCTGCCCAAGGAGACTCTGAGCTCAGACCCACCTAACCCTGCCCCACCTCATGGTATTTCTCTACTCACCCTAATAGCTGAACACAAAAGACATAAACTCTTGGAAGCTTATGGCCTCACTCATCACCTGAGAAACCAGACTATTTACCCTGGCCAACACAGGGCAAGCTTATATTCCCCTGCTATTACTGCAGCTGGTGCTCTCTTGAAAGCACCAACTCCTGGCTGGAGGAAACCAACTCAAGCCACTACAGCAACTCATTACAGAGTAACCTTGCTCCCAGGAAGGAGAAAAACAACAGGTAATACCACTGACTCCAGCATCCTGGCTAACCAGAGGTCCTGAGTCTGTCAATGTGACAACTTTACTGCTAGCATAACCAGAATTCAAGAAAGCCAGCACACTAAATGTATGTATAACCAAGGATTCTCACAGAGTCTGCTTCACTCCCCTGCTACCTCCACCAGTGCAGGTGCTAGTTTACACAGCTGGGAGACCTGAAGATGGATTACATCACAGGACTCTGCAGACATTCCCTAGCACCAGCTCAGATCCTGGTAGCCCCTCTGGGTGGCTAGACCCAGAGGAGCATTAACAATCATTGCAGTCCAGCTCTCAGGAAGCCCCATCTCTAGGGAAAGGAGGAGATACCACACTGAGGGATCACCCCATGGGACAAAAGAATCTGAACAGTAGGTCTGGAGTTCCAGATCTTTCCACTGAAATCGTCTACCCAAATGAGAAGGAACTAGAAAAGTAATTCTGGTAATAATGACAAAATAGGGTTCTGTAATACTCCCAAAAGATCACACGAGCTCCCCAGCAATGAATTCAAACCAAGAACAAATATATGAATTGCCAAGTAAAGAATTCAGAAGGTTGATTATTAATCTACTCAAGGTGATACCAGGGAAAGGTGAAAAGCAACTTAAAGAAATTTTTTAAATTACAGGTTATGGATTAAAAATTCTCCAGAAAAGTAGATATCTTTAAAAAAAAAAATCACAACTTCTGGAAATGAAGGACACACTTAGAAAAATACAAAATGCATTGGAAAGTTTCAACGATAGATGAGAACAAGTAGAAAGAAGTTCAGAGTTTGAAGACAAAGCTTTTATTATTATTATTATTACACTTTAAGTTCTGGGATATATGTGCAGAATGTGCAGGTTTGTTACATAGGTATACATGTGCCGTGGTGGTTTGCTGAACCCATCAAGCCGTTGTCTACATTAGGTATTTCTTCTCATGCTATCCCTTTCCCTACCCCCAACCCCCTGACAGGTCCTGGTGTATAATGGTCCCCTCCTTGTGTCCATGTGTTCTCATTGTTCAACTCCCACTTATGAGTGAGAACATGTGGTGTTTAGTTTTCTGTTCCTGTGTTAGTGTACTGAGAATGATGGTTTCTAGCTTTATCCATGTCCCTGCAAAGGGCATGAACTCATTCTTTTTTATGGCTGCATAGTATTTCATGGTGTGTATGTGCCACATTTTCTTTATCCAGTCTATCATTGATGGGCATTTGGGTTGGTTCCAGTTCTTTGCTATTATGAATAGTGCTGCAATAAACATACATGTACATGTGTCTTTATAGTAGAATGATTCATAATCCTTTGGGTATATACCCAGTAGTGGGATTGCTGGGTCAAATGGTATTTCTAGTTCTAGATCCTTGAGGAATTGCCACACTGTCTTTGACAATGGTTGATCTAATTTATACTCCCACCAACAGTGTAAAAGCATTCCTATTTCTCCACATCCTCTCCAGCATCTGTTGTTTCCTGACTTTTTAATGATTGTCATTCTAACTGGCATAAGATGGTATCTCATTGTGGTTTTGATTTGCATTTCTCTAATGACCAGTGATGATGAGTTTTTTTCATATGTTTGTTGGCTGCATAAATGGAAGACAAGGGTTTTGAATTAATACAATCAGACAATGACAAAGAAAAAAAAGAAAAAAAAAGAACAAAGCCTCCAAGAAATTTGGAATTATGTTAAATGGCCACAGCTAAGAAGAATTGATGTTCCTGAGGAAGAAGAGAAATCTAAAAGTTTGGAAAGCTTATTTGAGGGAATAATTGAGAAAAACTTCCCTGGCCTTTCTGGAGATCTAGATATCCAAATACAAGAAGCTCAAAGAAAAACTGGAAACTTCATTGCAAAAATACCATCACCTACGCACATAGTCATTGGATTATCTAAAGTCAACATGAAGGAAAGAATCTTCAGAGCTGTGAGACAAAAGCATCAGGTAACCTACTAAGGAAAACCTATCAGGTTAACAGCAGGTTTCGCAGCACAAACCCTGCAAGCCAGAAGGAACTGGGGTCCTATCTTCAGCCTCCTGAAATAAAAAAAAAATTGTCAGCCAAAAGTTTTGTATACAGCAAAACTAAACTTCATAAATGGAAGAGAGATAAAGTCTTTTTTCAGACAAACAAATGCTGAGATAATTTGGCACTACCAAGTCAGCCTTATGGGAAATGCTAAAAGGAGCTCTAAATCTTAAAACAAAACCTTGAAATACACCAAAATAGAACCTCCTTAAAGCATAAATCTTACAGGGTCTATAAAATGAAAATAAATATTAAGGCAATGACTAGCATGATTAATAGAACAGTACCTTACATGTTAATACTAATGCTGAATGTAAATGCCCTAAATGCTCCAGTTAAAAGATATAGAATGGCAGAATGGGTAAAAATTTACCAACCAAGTATCTGCTGTCTTCAAGAGACTCACCTAACACATCAGAACTCACATAAACTTAAGGTAAAGGGGTGAAAAAATATATTCCATGCAAATGGAAACCAAAAGCAAGCAGGAGTAGCTATTCTTATATCAGACAAAACAGACTTTAAAGTAACAACAGTGGCTGTGCACAGTGGCTGACACCTATAATCCCAGCAATTTGGGAGGCCAAGGCAGGTGGATCACCTGAGGTCAGGAGTTTGAGACCAGTCTGACCAACATAGTGGAACCCTGTCTGTACTAAATATACAAAATTAGCCAGACATGCCTGTAATCCTAGCTACTTGGGAGGCTGATGGCAGGAGAATCACTTTAACCCAGGAGGCAGTGGTTGCAGTGAGCTGAGATCGCACCATTACACTCCAGACTGGGCAACAAGAGCAAAACTCCATCTCAAAAAAAGAAAAGAAAAGAAAAAGAAAAGAAAGAAAAGAAGGAAGGAAGGAAGGAAGGAAAGAGTAAAAAAAAAAATGACAGAGGTACATTATATAAGGACTTGTCTAATAGGAAAATATCACAATCCTAAATGTATACTCCCCTAACACTGGAACTTCTAAATTTATAAGACAATTACTACTAGACCTAAGAAATGAGATAGACAGCAACACAATAACAGTAGGGAACTCCAGTACTCCGCTATACTTCACTGACAGCGCTAGACAGCTCATCAAGACAGAAAGTAAAAAAGAAACAATGCATTTAAACCATACCCTAGAACAAACGGACTTAACAGACATTTACAGAACATTCTACCCAACGACAGTGGAAAATACATTCTGTTCATCAACACATGGAGCAAATGAGTCACAATAAATATAAGAAAAGGCTGGGCACAGTGGCTCATGCCTGTAATCCCAGCACTCTGGGAGGGTGAAGTGGGTGGATCATGAGGTCAGGAGATCCAGACCAGCCTGACCAAGGTGGTGAAACCCCGTCTCTACTAAAAATACAAAAATTAGACTGGCACGGTGACAGGCACCTGTAATCCCAGCTAATCGGGAGGCTGAGGCAGGAGAATCGCTTGAACCTAGGCAGCAGAGGTTGCAGTGAACCAAGACTGTGCCACTGCACTCCAGCCTGGGTGACAGAGTGAGACTCCATCTCAAAAAAAAAAAAAAATTGAAATGTTATCAAGTACTCTCGCAGACCCCAGGGGAATAGAATTGGAAATCAACTCCAAAAGGAACCCTCAAAACCATGCAAATACATGGAAATTAAATAACATGCTCCTGAATGATCACTGGGTCAACAATGAAATCAAGATGGAAATTTAACAATTCTTTTAACTGAGCTATAATAGTTACACAACCTACCAAAACCTCTGGTATACAGCAAGGGCAGTAGTCAGAGGAAAGTTCACAGCATTAAATACCTACATCAAAAAGTCTAAAGAACACAATAGACAATCTAAGGTCACCCTCAAGGAACTAGAGGAACAAGAACAAACCAAACCAAAACCCAGCAGAAGAAAAAATAAAGATCAGAGCAGAACTAAATAAAATTGAAACAAACAAAAAAATACAAAAGATAAATGAAACAAAAAGCTGATTATTTGACAAAATAAACAAAATTGATAGACCATTAGCAAGATTAACCAAGAAAAGATGAGAGAGGATCCAAATAAGCTCAATTAGAAATGAAATTGGAGATACTACAACTGATACCACAGAAATCCAAAAGATAATTCAAGGCTACTATGAACACCTTCACACATACAAACTTAAAAACCTAGAGGAGTTGGATTAATTTCTGGAAATACACTACCCTCCTAGATTAAATCAGGAAAAATAGAAACTCTGAACAGACCAATAACAAGTAGTGAGATTGAAACAGAAATTAAAAGTTGCCAAGAACAACAACAAAAAATGCCCAGGACCAGATGGATTCACAGCTGAACTCTATCAGACATTCAAAGAAGAATTGGTATGAATCTTACTGTAACTATTCTAAAAGATACAGAAAGAGGCAGTCCTCCCTAAAGCATTCTATGAAGCTAGCATCACCCTAATACCAAAACTAGGAAGGGACATAACAAAAAAAAGGAAAACTACAGAACAATACCCTGATGAACATGGATTCAAAAATCCTCAACAAAATACTAGTCAACTGAATCCAGAAGCATCCTCTGCTCAGAATGACTAACTGACGGACCATGAGACTGGAATCCCTTAGAAAGAACTTTAAATAATCTAGCCCTTACTATAGGAAAACTGTGGTCCTTCCTACAACCTTCTCACTTCATTCCCATACTAGCTCCTAACCTCTGGTCAAATCTTGTCTTTACTTGGATTCCTTTAGCTTTATCTCTACTTCTCAGCCTCCTTCTTGTCCTTATAACCTGAGAATGGATTTGACTTTTTGATTTTGAGTTCTGGAACTCTTATTTCTTCAGATACATTTGTTGTGACTCCATCTTATTCCAACCACCTCAGGGAAAAGCACTGACATTAGTTAGCTTAACTGACTCCCTGTTAGGAGGCAGAAGAATCCATCATATTTCATATCTCCTGCTCCATACCAGGGTTTATACACCAGACTCTTAAGCATTCTCCTAAATTGAAGTCGTTCTTTTCCAATCCATTTTCCATCACTTTGCTACTGCCATCCTAAAACACTTTAACATCTGCATTAATCTGTTCTCGCATTGCTATAAAGAAACACCTGAGACTGGGTAATTTATAAAGAAAAGAGGTTTAATTGGCTCATAGTTCTGCAGGCTGTACAAGAACCATAGCAGCTTCTGCTTTGGGGGAGGCCTCAGGAAGCTTCCAATCATGTTGTAAGGCGAAGAGGGAGCAAATGTCTTACATAGCAGGAGAAGAAGCAAGAGAGAGCAGAGAGGTGCTACACACTTTTAAATGGCCAAATTTAATGAGAACTCACTCGGTGTTGTTGTAAGAATAGTACCAAGAGGGACGATGATAAACCATTCTTGAGAAACCCACACCCATGATCCACTTACCTCCCACCAGGCCCTATCTCCAACACTGGGGATTACAATTTGGCATGAGATTTGGTGGGGACACATGCTCAAACTATATCAACATCTCATTAAAGCTCCACATAATTCCATACTGCTACAAAATGTAGTACAAACTCCTAAGCCTATGACCTAACTTTACCCACTCAGCTATTTTTTACAACTCCTTTGTTCTAGCCACAATTGTCTTTTCACTGTCTCTTAGAACATATCAACCTGATCCTACCTCCCACTTTGTATACTGGCTTCACTACCCTCTTAAATTTTACCCAGCATTTTATTCCTAGCTCAAGCTCACCTCCTTCATGAAACTTCGAATGCCTGGTCCATGTTGTTCTACCCCTACTTAGATACACCTAGAAAAGTTTGGAGATTACAAGGGTTTGCTGTGTGTATTATTCATTGTAGTAATTAACAAAATATAATTATGTGATTACATGTTTATCTAATGTATATTGGGAATTTTAGTTTTACTAACAGTGTATTTCATGAAGATAAGAACTGTATCTTACAATTATTTAAACTGTTTATAATATTAACAAAGAAATACTTATTGAAAAAAATCCCAATAATTCAAATGAATTTGAAGATTGTCGTTGTAATCATCGCATGGGTTGAAGACAAAGAATCTACTAGGTTATCTCATAAAATGTTTTCTATCTGTGTATTTCTCAGATAGCCTGAGGTGGTTGTTTATGGAAGCTATAATTACAATTCTTGTTTCCAAACAACCAGATGGATTAATATCTCAAGGCATCTGTTAAATTTCTCATTTTGCATGGGCTTTTAATTTCCATGAGTAATTTGTTTTGAGTCACACAGATTGCTTTCTTTTTGAATATTTCTAAACTGAGCTCTAATTAAGAGGAAGAAGAGCAGCATGATTAAGATTTGCATTTAAATCCAGCTCTGTCCAATTATGAGCTGCTTAATTCTTAAGCAAGTAGCTTAACCTTACTCTGTCTTTATTACTTCATCAGTAAAATGGAAATATTAATAATAAGTGATATATACTATTAGGTAGTATTAAGCAGTACTTATATATAGTAAACATAAAACATATGTTAGATCTTATAGTTATTAATCATTTCTCTCTAGGCAAAGAATCAAACATAAAGAGACAACATATGAGCTTTAATATAATTCCTTTTCTGGAACAGGCATAGCTGTTAGCGCTATGTTTCATAGTCTAATCTGATTCACAATTTCGGAGCAGACTAAAGATAATGAGCTTGATTCTTTTCTTAGTCACAGACAGGGAAGGAAGTGAATTTTCCTCACCCACATGGTTCCAAAGCACAGAGATAAATGAAGCCAAGTGAAGAGATAAGATGAGAGCAGAGAAGATGGTATTCTGGCATTCTTTTGGAGGTTCCCCTCTCAGTGTTGTGTTCAAACTTACAAATAAAATGTTGAGTTGATCAAGCACCAATATTTCTCATTCTTGCCATCTGATTTGATTGTGCTTTTATCTAACTAAACTAGCATGTTGGCCAACTAAATTTAATGAATTTGGCATAACTGACTAGTTGCTTTTGCCCTGAGTTCATTCAGCCACATTGTAGAATAACCACAAACTTGTCAAGATAAAAACCAGTTATTTAAAACCAAATTTTTAGCCAATGTTTAGCAACCTCAGTATTCTCTATAACTCAACTCAAAAAATAAGAATTCATATTTTAAATGTTTTTAAAAATGCATTCATTGTTAGGCATGGTGGCTCATGCCTGTAATCCCAGCACTTTGGGAGACCAAAGTCGGTGGATCACTTGAGATCAGGAGTTCGAGACGAGCCTGGCCATCATGGTGAAACCTCATCCTTATTAAAAATACAAAAATTAGCCAGGCATGGTGGCGCATGCCTGTAGTCCCAGCTACTCAGGAGGCTGAGGCAGGAGAATCTCTTGAACCTGTAGTCCCAGCTACTCGGAGGGTAAGGCAGGAGAATCACTTGAACCTGGGAGGCAAAGGTTGCAGTAAGCAGAGATTGCACCACTGTAATCCAGCCTGGGCAACACAGTGAGATTAAGTCTCAAAAAAAATACATTCATTATTATTAATTATATTCAATTGAAAGAACACTAATTTGTCATGACAATATACTATAATAATCTTGCTAGCATTTGTCCTATGTGTCTTAAGACCACAGTGGAAACAATATAGAATGAAGAAAAATAAAAGTCTGAACAACAAACGCAGACATTGAGACACTGAGAACATTAAATGTTGAGAAAGTTATTTTTTTAAAAGAAAGCTTTTTCCAAACATATTCACATAGACCACCAGATGCGTCTACATTCCAGGTGGGCCACTTATCTCACCTGTGTCTTTATCATCATCCCTTCACTCTGTATTACTTACTTATAGCTCCTCATAAACCAGCAGGAATACATCACTAATAATCAGTTTTTCTTGATTTAAATCAAACATTTTAATGAAGTGCTTGGAAGTACATCAGTAACTAATTCCTGCAGTGTAATATTTTCCTTTCCAAAATATGTCTGAATTATAAATTTGTTTAAAAACTCCCATCAAATAGGCCTAAAGGAATTGTAATACTCTGTAGACATTTGGAAATGCTAGGATTTAGTTCATTTTATTTACTATTGACTTTACAATGCTCCAAGAGGCCTATTTCTATTACTGGCTCAGTCACTAACTTAGTTGTATAACCTTGAGTTGTATAACCTCATCTAACCTCTCTGAATCTCAGACTTTTAAAAAACCTGTAGAACAAAATGGTTAAATCAAATAATTTTTAAACTCCCTCCTCATTTATGTCCTTATCTTTTTCACAGGATATTTAAGATCTCCAACTCATATGGTATATTGCTTCTATAAATTGGGATTATATCTCATCTATCCTTTTGCTATTATCCTGGCTGCAGTTTGAGATGGGAAGATGAAAACATTCCACTCAGATGTGTTTTGTCTGGAAAAAGCTGTACTTCATAGAAATGACAACTTGATAATTAAGGATAAAGCACCAGAATGGATAAACACCAAGTCAAATATTAACAATATGCCATACCTTCTTGAAAGGGAACTGAACAGTTATGAAACCTCATGTATAAACTGATCCTGTAGCTGAAAATTTATTTTTAATCACATATATTAAAATTCAAAGTTATTGTATTATAAAGACAGGTGAGGAGGTTGATGGAATCAGGAATAGTAGTTAAAGCAATTCTCATGTTGCTGAAATGTAGCCAAGAAGAATATCTGTAATAGAGGTTTTCTCCAAGAACACTGTGATATAAAGTCAGTCGCATTATGAACTCTCAGGGATTTAGATGAGGGCATGTGGCTTCACCCTCTAAAACTGAAAAGAGAGAGGTGTCTGGATACACCAAAGTAGAGACTGGGTCTTATGTGATGCTTCTACCATGGGAATAAGCAAAAGTTTAAATTTAAAGAAACTAGTCTGTTTGGTGAAAATCAGTCCAAGGGCCTAAAAGAAAACTAAGTGGTGACTTTAAAGAAGGTCAGTGCACTCTTCTTCTTGCCATTTCTGTTTCCTTTCAAGTATTTTGTCTAGAACTTTGACTTGGCAGAGTTATCACAAAATGGCAGTGCTATACCTGAAATAACAAGCCGGCTGTACACCACAACTGTTAATTCTGCCATTCTGTCTGTCCAAAGAGAACGTGACCAAACAAATCTGAACACATGGGACCCAGCAATCTTTGTTTTTAACAAAAGCTCTTCATGTGTTTATGATGCACACTAAACTTTGAAAGCCACAATACTGAGATTTCACAGTTTCACTATGCTTCTTCCTCACCCCCACCCGAAAAAGTAAAAGGCTTAAATTCACTAGAAATATTAGATCCAGTTTCTAATTTCAGTTGCTTCCATTTTGTTGAAGGAATCAGCAAGATCTGACACACCTTTATTTTTGTATCATTATTAAAATCCTATAACTCTGAAATTCATTTCTATTAAATCTAGACATTCAAGTATCAATTGAGTTGAATAGAATATGTCAATAAATATCTGCTGATCTGAGCAGCCCTATCTTTCAATCTCTGAATTAAAGAGAAATGTGATATTAACAAATTTAGTCTTTCATATTTAGAAGAACCCTAGCAATATGTCACCCCAGATATAAAAAGAAGGAAAATCTCTTCATGTGTTTTATTCTTTGCTTAGCTAAAAACTGGAGTAACTCTCCAAAAATTATAACTTCCAAACAGATGACAAGAGAGCTATGTGTAACAAAAATAAAATTTTATTTTTCACCTATGGCATAAAGACTAAAAAGAATGATGTGAAAGTAAGAATAAATTTAGCTGCAAGTAAATTAAACAAGTTAGAAATGTACTTCTCTGTCAATATTCTAGAGGCAGTGAGTTCAAAGTTCATAGTACAGGTTTGGGTGTCATGGACTTTCTCTCTTTGTGGAAACCATGGTCCAAAATGCCTGTTGGATCATCAGATACATTTACATTTTGAGTAGCAGGGACAAATATGGAAGAAAGAGGACATGTCGTTCACTTAGAGAAAACATTCCAGAAACTGCACAGATCACTTCTTTGTAGATCTCATTGCTAAGGCTTGGTTGTATTGCCACATCTAGCTACAGGAGAGGCAAAGAAGAAATCTTTATTGCAAGCAACCTTATGTCCAGCTAAAGAAAGAAGAGGGGGAAAAACAACTACTGAAATTCTATCAAAAATGATAATACCCAGTCCTGGCCAAAGTGTGGGAAAATAGGCACTTTCTTTTTTAACATTGCTGTAGGAGTGTAAATTGCTGTAGTGTTTCTACGGACACTTGACAATATGCATCAAACACTTCAAAACATGACCCCGACACTTTAAGGAACTTATCCTTTAAAAAAAGAAAACAAATAGATATACAATTAGTCAAGGTTCTCCAGAGAAACAGAACCAGTAGAAGATACTTATTAATTATGTAATAATTATTATAAATAATTATAACTGCTCATGCGGTTATGGAAGCTGAGAAGTCTCAAGATCTTCAATCCAAAAACCTTAGAACCCAGGGAGTCTATGATGTAAATTCCAGTCAAGTCCAAGTGTACAGGCAGGAGAAGACCTACGATGTCCCAGCACAAAGACAGGGAGGAAGAGAGAATTAATTATTTTTTCTCAGCCTTTTGTTCTTTCAGGCCTTCAATGAACTGGATAAGGCCCACCCACATTGGGGAGGACCATCTCCTTTATTCAGTCCATGGAGTCAAATCTCATCCACAGACAACCTGACAGACAGACAGACTCAGAATAAGATTTAATCAAATATCTGAGCACTCTTTGGCCCAGTCAAGTTGACACATAAAATTAACCATCACAGATACATATTACTATGATATTTACCATAGTGGTTTCTTAGTTGTGGTAAAATACACAAAAATGGTTAAGATAATAAATTTTATAAGTGTAGAGTAGTGTGAAATACATTCACATTGTTGTGCAACCAATCTCCAGAACTTTTCTCATTTTGTAAAACTAAAACTCTGTACTCATTAAACAAAAACTCTCCATTTCCCCTTTCTCTTGTTCCCGGCAACCGCTATTCTATGTTCTGTCTCTGTGAATTTGACTACTATAGATAGCTCATATGAGTAAAATCACACAATATTTTTTCTTTTTTCTGGCTATTTCACTTAGCATAATGTCTCCGGGTATATCCATGTTGTAGCATGTATTAGAATTTTCTTCCTTTTTAAGGCTGAGTAATATTCCCTTTTATGTCTATAACACATCTTGTTTATCTATTTATCTGTCAATGGACACTTACTTGGGTTGCTTCCACTGTTTGGCTATTGTGAATGACGCTGCTATGAACATGGATGCATACCACAGTGATTTTAAGACCATAGGTTTTGCTCTTACTACTATTGGTGGGAATATACATTGCTATAAAATGATAAAAGTTAAATGCTAATTATTTTATTTCTATTACATATATGTTATCTGTAATGATTAACCCAAGAGTAGCCATTTGTTTAGATGTGACCATGATCACTTAAACACATCTGTCCAATTATATCTGGACAGCATCTTATCAGGAATGTGTATAAGGATTTATGTGTTTTGCAGGGAATTGGGTAAAATCACCTTCTACTTATGAGATCTTATGAAACTCTTTCTCAGAGAAAGTTACAGCTTGAGCCTGAAGATCATATGAGCATAGAAGTCATGTAGTATTAGAGCTGAAAGTAATTTTAATAGTAAACCAGGACAATGGCCTATTTTAAAAATGAAGATGCTGAATCTGAAGATAATTAATGAATTTCCCAAATTCAAGGTAATTTGCATTAGTTCTAGGACCTCTAAATTATATTTGAATGATTTATGGATATGAGAACTGGCTGTAGTAAAGAACCTCTAAATTACAGGAACGAACCTGAACTTCATCTACATTTCTACAGAAATTTATACTAGATCTTCCACATATTTATGTGATAATGTTATACTTGCAATGATTTTTTAAGATTTAAAAATTATTTTAAAATTTATATACAGAAAAATTGATCTTTTTAGGTGGAGTTGTATAGGTTTTAACACATATATAGATTTGTGACCACCATTAGGACCACAGTCAGGACACAGAACAGTTCCATCACACCAAAAACCTTGGTACTTTCTCTTTCATAGTGAAACTATATGCCATTCCCTAGACCCTGGCAATCACTGATGTGTTTATATCCATATAGTTTGCTTTTTCTAGAATGTGATATGCGTAAACTCATAAATGTGTTATATTTTATGACTGGCATTTTCACTTAGCATGGCTTTGAGATTCTTCATGTTGTTATAGCAATAGTTCATTCTTTTTTATGTTGAGTAGCATTCCATTGTATTAATGTAGCTCAGTTAATCTATTCACCTGTTTAAAGGCATCTGGGTTATTTCCCAATTTGGAGTGATTGTGAACACAACTGAACACAACTGCTATAAACATTGAGGTACAGGTTTTTTTGTGTAAATGTAAGCTTTTACTTTTATATGTGTTTGCATAAACATAAGTTTTCATTTCTCTCATCCCTAGGAGTGAAATTCTAGGTCATATAGTAAACATATATTTAACTTTTAAAAAAACTGCAAAACTCTCTTTCAAAGTGGATGTGCCATTTTACATTCTCATCAATATGTATGAAAGTTGTAATTGTTCTGCATCCTTGTCAGCACTTGAAATTGTCCATTGTTTTTTAAAAATAGTAGTCTTCCTAATACATGTGTAGCTGGATTGCACTGTGGATTTAATTTGGATTATCCTAATGGCTAGTGATACTGACATTTTTCTTGTGCTTATTTGTCACCTATACATCTTTGTTAAAATATCTGTTGACATAGTTTGTTCATTTTTAAATTGGGTTGTTTTCTTATTGTTGAGTTTGGATGGTTCTTTCTATATTCTGGATGTTAGATATGTAATTTGCAAATATTTTCTTCCAGATTGTATCTTGTCTTTTCATTTTCTTAATAGTGTCTTTCACAAAGCAGAAGTTTTTAATTGTTTGGAATCCAATTTATCAATATTTCCTTTTAGAATTAATGCTCCTCTTTTTCTCTTTCCCTTCTCTTTCTCCTTCCTGTTCTTCTTGTTCTTGTTCTTCTTGTTCCAGGGGTACATGTGCAGGTTTGTTGCATGGGTACATTGCATGTTACTGAAACTTGGTGTATAAATGATCTTGTCACCCAAGTAGTGAGCATAGTACACAACAGGTAGCCTTCAGGAAGCACTAAATATGGAAAGGAAAAACCATTACCAGCCACTACAAAAACACACTGAAATACATGAGCCAGTGACACTATGAAGCAACCACATAAACAAGTCTTTAAAATAACCACATAAACAAATCTTTAAAACAACCAGCTAGCATCATGATGACAGGATCAAATTCACTCATAATAATACTAAATGTAAATGTAAATGGGCTAAATGTCTCAATTAAAAGACACAAAATAGCAAGCTGGATAATGAGCCAAGACCCATTGGTATTCTGTCTTCAAGAGATCCATCTCACATGCAAAGCACACATATGCTCAATATAAAGGGATGGAGAAAAATTTACCAAGTGAATGGAAAACAGAGAAAAGCAGGGGTTGCAATAGTGCCTTCTGACAAAACAGACTTTAAACCAACAAAGAGTAAAAAAAATGACAAACCGAAGGCCAATATCACATTGAATGTGCAAAAGCTGGAAGCATTTCCTTGAAGACTGGCAAAAGACAACAATGCCCTCTCTCACTACTCTTATTCAACATAGTATTGGAATTTCTGGCCAGGGCAATCAAAGAAGAGAAAGAAATGAAGAACACTCAAATAGGAAAAGAAGAATTAAAATTATCTTTGTTTGCAGATGACATGATTCTACATTTAGAAAACCTTAGCATCTCAGTCCAAAAGCTTCTTAAGCTGATAAGCAGCTTCAGCAAAATCTCAGGATACAAAAATCATTGTGCAAAAATCACTAGCATTCCTATACACCAACAGCAGGTAAGCAGAGAGCCAAATTATGAATGAACTCCCATTCACAATTGCTACAAAAAGTATAAGATACCTAACACAGCTTACAAGGGAAGTGAAGGACCTCTTCAAGGAGAACTACAAACCACTGCTCAAAGGAATCAGAGATGATACAAACAAACGGAGAAACATCTTGTGTCCATGGAAAGGAAGGATCAATATCATGAAAATGACCATACTGACCAAACCAATTTATAGATTCACAATTCCCATTAAACTACCATTGACATTCCTCACAGAATTAGAAAAAAAGCTATTTTAAAATACATATGGAACGCAAAAGAAGACCAAATAGCCAAGACAATCCTAAGCAAAAAGGTGAGCATCACGCTACCCAACTTTGAACTATACTACAAGCCTTGAGTAACCAAAACAGCATGGTACTAGTACAAGAACAGACACATAGGCAAATGGAACAGAATAGATAACTCCGAAATTAGACCACACACCTACAACTATCTGATCTTCAACAAACTTGACCAAAACAAGTAATGGGGAAAGGACTTCATATTTAACAAATGGTGCTGGTGAGTGCTGGCTAGCCATATGCAGAAAATTGAAAAAGGACTCCTTCTTTACCATATCCAAAAGTTAACTCAATATGGTTTAAAGACCTAACTGTAAAACCCAAAACTATGAAAACTCTGTAAGAAAATCTAGGCAATACCATTCAGGACACAGGCATGGGCAAAGATTTCATGATGAAGATGCCAAAAGCAATTGCAACAAAAGCAAAAATTGACAAATGTGATCTAATTAAACTAAACAGCTTCTGCAAAGCAAAAGAAACTATTATCAAAGTGGACAGACAACCTACAGAATGGGAGAACGTTTTTGCAATCTACCCATTTGACAAAGGTCTAATATCCAGAGTCTACAAGGAACTTAAACAGATTTACAATTAAAAAAAAAAAAAAACTTCATTAAAAAATGGGCGAAAGACATGAAGAGACATTTCTCAGAAGAAGACATTCATGCACCCAACAAACATATGTAAAAATCTCAACATCATTGATCATTAGAGAAATGCAAATCAAAACCACAGTGAGATACTTTTTCACACCAGTCAGAATGGCTATTACAAAAACGTCAAAAACAACAGATACCAGCAAGTTTGCAGAGAGCAAAAGTAATGCTTTACACTGTTGGTGGGAGTGTAAATTAGTTCAGCCCTTGTAGAAGACAGTGTGACTATTCCTCAAAGACCGAAAGGCAGAAATACCATTTTATCCAGTGATCCCATTACTGGCTACATACCTAAAGGATTAGAAAGCACTCTATCATAAAGATACATGCACATGTATGTACACAGGAACACATGAGGGGAGGAACAACACACACTGGGGCTTGTTGGAGGGTGGGGATGGAAGGAGGGAGAGCATCAGGAAGAATACCTAAAGGATGTTGGGCTTAATTAAGCAATAAAACTCATTCTATTTATAGATGATGTGGTTATCTATGTAGAAAATCTGAAGGAAACTATATGTGAAAACCTGCTCCTAGGATGAATGGGTGAATTTAGCAAGGTTACAAGTCACAAAAGCAACATATGAATACCGATTGTATTTCTAAATACTAGCAGTGAATGATCAGAAACCAACATTGGAAAGCAATACCATATTAACAGCTCTATGAAAATAAACTACTTAGGTATAAATCTAACAAGATGTATAGGATCTGTATGTGAAAAGTATAAATGTTGATGAAAGAACTTTTTAAAAAATCTAAATAAATGAAGAGACACATTGTGTTTATAGATTAGAAGACTCAATATACCTAATCTCCTCAAATTGACCTATAGATGTAACATAATTCCAATTAAAATTCTGGCAGGATATTTGTAGATTTAGACAAGCTGATTTTAAAACTTACATGGAAAGGCAAAAGAACTGGAATGTTTCAAACAGTGACAAAGAAGAATAAAGTGGAGGACTCACACTACCCAATTTTAATCTCACTATAAAGTTGCGGTAATCAGGAGACTGTTAGATGAACAAATAAATAAACACATAGATCAATGGAAAAGAATAGAGAGTCCAGGAATTTATTCACACAAATATGGCTTGACTTTTTACAAAGTTGTAAAGGCAGCCTCAATGAAGCAAGCATAACCCTTTTAACAATTAGTGTTAAAACAATTGGACAACTGTAGGCAAAGAATTGAACCTTGGCCTAAATCTCATACCTTATAAAAAAATTAACTCAAAATAGATCATATATATATGAATATAAAACAAAAAAACTACAAAACTTTTACAATAAAACAGGAAAAACATCTTTATACTTTGAGTTAGCCTAAGAATTCTTAGATACGACACCAAAAGCATGATTTCAGCCACCCAGCACGTGGTCCTGTGTTCACTGCTAGTTTCCTGTGATCTGAGAACCCCCAAGATGCTTTGCCAGCCCTGTAACATAAAGGTAAGTGGGAGATACACAGGGAGGACGTCCAGACACCCCAGAGTCTGGGAAATGGTGCCTACATATTAGGAATCAGGGGATTTAGGATCAGGGGACAAGATGGCCCACTAGATACAGCCAAGAAAACTCCCACTGAGACAGACCAGAATATTGAGTAGATTAGCATAATCTGAACAGCTCTTCTGAGAGAATGCACTGAAAGCCAATAGATAACCCAGTTGCCAGAGTTAAAGGGGGTGGAAGCGAGGAACCCCACACCAGGTCCAGGAATGGCTACAGTGGAACAAAGCCATAGAGCACATCATCCAAGGTTCTCCAAATTCCTCTAGGTAGCTCTGACCTGAACAGTCAGCCAGACCTGGAGAGAGCAGGGCTGTCTTTCTCATAGAACCACAGCTAGTCTGCTCTGCTTGCTTCTGTCTGCCAGCATCTCCTATAGTCTCTGCCTGGCTGTGCCAGCACACAGAGCCTACTTCTTGAATGAGCCTACCTCAGCTACCTTGCTCAAATGCTTTTGCCAGCAGCCACTGACACACTGCTTTCTCTAGAGGCCCCTGCCACTCTGTTGGAGCACCTTCTGCCTTCAGCTTTCCCGCAACCCCTGCGGGAGCACTTCCCACGTGTGCCCCCCACCCCACACTGCACCTGATGGAGCACTGTTGCCAGTGGTTTGGGAGCAGCCTGGCCCCTCCAGGCCAGCCAGGGCTTGACCTCAAGGGATCAGAGGACAAAGCCATGGGCCTGGTTCCAGCTACTCAAGGTTAGGGCACACAAACCAGGAATGTGGAACTGAGTCCTGGCCCTCAGAAAGCATACAAAAATGAGGCCATTCAACTATACCCAACTTGCACCACACAGTCAAACTCTCAAGGGCAATAAAGAACACAAAAATAAAAAGGTCCATTCAAAGGACAGTAACTTCAAAGGATAAAGGAACATTAGCCCTCAAAGATGAGAAAGAACCAGCACAGGAACTGTGGTAAGTCAAAAAGCCAGAGTGTTTGCTTACTGCCAAACAATCACACTAGCTCCTGCTTCCCAGTGGTGGTTTTTCACCTCCCCAGTGGTGGTTCTTAACCTGATTGAAGTGGCTGAAATGTCAGACATAGAATTCAGAATCTGGATGGCAAGGAAGCTCATCAAAATACAGGAGAAAGTTGAACAAGTAACAAGTCCAAGGAAAACAGTAAAATTCTCCAAGAGTTGAAAGGTAATATAAGAATTTTAAGAAAAAAAACAAACTGAACTTCTGAAAGTGAAAAATTTGCTACAGGAATTTCAAAATACAATTAGAAGCATTAACAACAGACCAAGCTGAAGAAAGAATTTCAGCATGTGAAGACTGCTTCTTTGAAACAACACAGGCAGATGACAATAGAGAAAAAAAAAGAATTAAAAGAGGGAACAAAATCTCTGAGGAACATGGGGTTATATAAAGAAATCAAATCTATGACTCATTGGCATTCCTGAAAGAGGAGAAAGAGCAAGCAATGTGGAAAACATATTTGAGGATATGAAAATTTTTTAATGAAAAAATTTTTTTAATGAAAAAATTTTCATATTTTACTGGAGACATTGGCATGAAAATTTTAAAAATTAAGAACCCCTGTGAGACATTATACAAGACAGCCATCTCCAAGACACATAGTCATCAGATTCTCCAAGGTCACCATGAAAGAAAAAAATCTTAAAGGCAGCTATGAAGAAGGGGCAGGTCACTTACAAAGGGAACCCCATCAGGTTAACAGTGGACCTTAGAAATTCCAACCAAGAATTTCATACCTGGCCAAACTAAGCTTCATAAGTAAAGGAGAAATGAAATCCTTTTCAGACAAGCAAACGCTAAGGGAATTCATTACCACTAGACCCGCCTGATAAGAAGTCCTAAAGGGAGTACGAAACAGAAATTAAAGAACGATACCTGCCACCACAAAACACCCTTATGTACATAGCCCATTGACACTACAAAGGAATTAGGCAATGAAGTCTACATAACAACCAGCTAACAGCATGATGACAGAATCAAATCCTCATGTATCAATATTGACCTTGACTGTAAAGTGGCTAAATATCTAATTTAAAAGGCATAGAGTGGCAAGTTGAGTAAAGAAGTAAGACCCAACTGTCTGTTGTATTTAAGAGGCTCATCTCACAAGTAACAACACCCATAGGCTCAAAGAAAAGGGATGGAGAAAGATCTATCAGGCAAACTGAAAACAAAATAGAGCAGGCCAGGCATTGGTATTCTTATATCAGATAAAACAGTCTTTAAACCAACAATGATCAAAAAGCACAAAGAAGAATATTGCAAAAATATAAAGGGTTCAATACAACAAGAAGATTTTACTAGCCTAAATATATACACACCCAATATTAGAGCAATCAGATTTATAAAACAAGTTCTTAGAGATATACAAAAGGATTTAGACAAATACACAATAATAGTGGGGAATTTCAACACCCCACTGACAGCATCAGATCATTGAGGCAGAAAACTAACAAAGATATTTGGAACTTAAGCTCAACATTGACCAGTTGGACCTGGACATTTACAGAACTCTCCATCCAAAAACAACAGAATATACATTATTCTTATCTGCACATGGCACATACTTTAAGATTGACCATATGGTCAGCCATAAAGCAAGTGTCAACAAATTTTTAAAAAGCACTGAAATCATACCAACTACAGTCTTGGATCACAGCTGAAAAAAAACAGAGATCAATACTAAGAAAATCTATTAAAACTATACAATTATTTGGAAGTTAAGCAACCTGCTTCTAAATCACTTTTGGGTAAAGAACAAAATTAAGGAAGAAATCAAAACATTTTTGGAAATTAATGAAAATAGACACAATATATCAGACTATCTGAGACACAGCTGACACAGAAAACACAGTGTTAAGAAGAAAGTTTATAGCTCTAAACATCTATGTTAAGAAGTTACAAAGATCTCAGGAAAAGAAAACAAGAACAAACCAACCCCAAAGCAAGCAGAATATATGAAATAACAAAAGTCAGAGCTGAACTCAATAAAACTGAAATGCAAAAGTTTATATAAAAGATCAGTACAACCAAAAGTTGGTTCTTCTAAACATTAAACACGATTGATAGATGGTTAGTTTGATTAATGAAGACAAAAAGAGAGAAGATCCCTCAGCAAAAACTCTACAAGCCAGAAGAGATTGGGGGCCAATATTCAACATTCTTAAAGAAAAGAATTTTCAACCAAGAATTTCATATCCCACCAAACCAAGCTTCATAAGTGAAGGAGAGATAAAATCCTTTAAAGACAAGCAAATGCTGAGAGATTTCATCACCACCAGGCCTGCCCTACAAGAGATCCTGAAGGAAGCACTAAACATGGAAGGGAACAACTGGTACCAGCCACTGCAAAAACATTCCAAATTGTAAAGACCACTGATTCTAGGAAGAAACTGCATCAACTAACGAGCAAAATAACCAGCTAACATAACAATGACAGTATCAAATTCACACATAACAATATTAACCTTAAATGTAAATGGGTTAAATGCTACAATTAAAAAACACAGACTGGCAAATTGGATAAAGAGTCAAGACCCATCAGTGTGCTGTATTCAGGAGACCCATCTCATGTGCAGAGACACATATAGGCTCAAAATAAAGGGATGGAGGAAGATCTACCAAGCAAATGGAAAACAAAAAAAGGCAGGGTTTGCAATCCTAGTCTCTGATAAAACAGACTTTAAACCATCAAAGATCAAAAGAGACAAAGAAGGCCATTACATCATGGTAAAGGGATCAATTCAACAAGAAGAGCTAACTATCCTAAATATATATGCACCCAATACAGGAGCACCCAGATTCATAAAGCAAGTCCTTAGAGACCTACAAAGAGACTTAGACTCCCACACAATAATAATGGGAGACTTTAACACCCCACTGTCAACATTAGACAGATCAACGAGACAGAAAGTTAACAAGGATATCCAGGAATTGAGCTCAGCTCTGCACCAAGTGGACTTAATAGACATCTACAGAACTCTCCACCCCAAACCAACAGAATATACATTCTTCCCAGTACCACATCGCACTTATTCTAAAATTGACCACATTGTTGGAAGTAAAGCACTCCTCAGCAAATGTAAAAGAACAGAAATTATAACAAACTGTCTCTCAGACCACAGTGCAATCAAACTAGAACTCAGGATTAAGAAACTCACTCAAAACCACTCAACTACACGTAAACTGAACAACTTGCTCCTGGGTACATAACAAAATGAAGGCAGAAATAAAGATGTTCTTTGAAACCAATAAGAACAAAGACACAACATACCAGAATCTCTGGGACACATTCAAAGCAATGTGTAGGGGAAAATTTATAGCACTAAATGCCCACAAGAGAAAGCAGGAAAGATCTAAAATTGACACCCTAACATCACAATTAAAAGAACTAGAGAATCAAGAGCCAAACACATTCAAAAGCTAGCAGAAGGTAAGAAATAGCTAAGATCACAGCAGATCTGATGGAGATAGAAACACAAAAAACCCTTCAAAAAATCAGTGAATCTAGGAGCTGGTTTTTTGAAACGATTGACAAAATTGATAGACCACTAGCAAGACTAATAAAGAAGAAAAGAGAGAAGAATCAAAGAGACACAATAAAAAATGATAAAGGGTATATTACCACCAATCCCACAGAAATACAAACTACCATCAGAGAATACTATAAACACCTCCATGCAAATAAACTAGAAAATCTAGAAGAAATGGATAAATCCCTGGACACATACACCCTCCCAGGACTAAGCCAGGAAGAAGTTGAATCCCCAAATAGACCAATGACAGACTCTGAAATTGAGGCAATAACTAATAGCCTACCAACCAAAAAAAGTCCAGGACCAGACAAATTGACAGCCGAATTCTGCCAGAGGTACAAGGAGGAGCATTCTTATACACTAATAACAGACAAACAGAGAGCGAAATCATGAGTGAACTCCCATTCACAATTGCTTCAAAGAGAATAAAATACCTAGGAATCCAACTTAGAAGGGATGTGAAGGACCTCTTCAAGGAGAACTACAAACTACTGCTCAACAAAATAAAAGAGGAAACAAACAAATGGAAGAATATTCCATGCTCATGGATAAGAAGAATCAATATCATGAAAATGGCCATACTGCCCAAGGTAATTTATAGATTCAATGCCATCCCCATCAAGCTACCAATGACTTTCTTCACAGAATTGGAAAAAACTACTTTAAAGTTCATATGGAACTAAAAAAGAGCCTGCGTTGCCAAGACAATCCTAAGTCAAAAGAACAAAGCTGGAAGCATCACATTACCTGACTTCAAACTATACTACAAGGCTTACAGTAACCAAAACAGCTTGGTACTGGTACCAAAACAGATATATAGACCAATGGAACAGAGCAGAGCCCTCGGAAATAATACCACACATCTAATACCACACATCTACAACCATCTGATCTTTCACAAACCTGAGAAAAACAAGAAATGGGGAAAGGATTCCCTATTTAATGAATGATGCTGGGAAAACTGACTAGCCATATGTAGAAAGCTAAAACTGGATCCCTTCCTTACACCTTATACAAAAATTAATCCAAGATGGACTCAACACTTAAATGTTAGACCTAAAACCATAAAAACCCTAGAAGAAAACCTAGGCAATACCTTTTAGGACATAGGCATGGGCAAGGACTTCATGACTAAGACACCAAAAGCAATGGCAACAAAAGCCAAAATTGACAAATATGATCTAATTAAACTAAAGAGCTTCTGCACAGCAAAAGAAATTACCATCAGAGTGAAGAGGCAAATTACAGAACGGGAGAAAATTTTTGCAATCTACTCATCTGACAAAGGGTTAATATCCAGAATCTACAAATAACTTAAACAAATTTACAAGAAAAAAACAACCCCATAAAAAAGTGGGCAAAGGATATGAACAGACACTTCTCAAAAGAAGACATTTATGCAGGCAACAGACACATGAAAAAATGCTTATCGTCACTGGCCATCAGAGGAATGCAAATCAAAACCACAATGAGATGCCATCTCACACCAGTTAGAATGGTGATCATTAAAAAGTCAAGAAACAACAGGTGCCGAAGAGGATGTGGAGAAACTTTTTACACTTTTACACTGTTGGTGGGACTGTATACTAGTTCAACCATTGTGGAAGACAGTGTGGCAATTCCTCAAGGATCTAGAAATAGAAATACCATTTGACCCTGCCATCCCATTACTAGGTATATACCCAAAGCATTATAAATCATGCTGCTATAAAGACACATGCACATGTATGTTTATTGAGGCACTATTCACAATAGCAAAGACTTGGAACCAACCCAAATGTCCATCAGTGACAGACTGGATTAAGAAAATGTGGCACATATACACCATGGAATACTATGCAGCCATAAAAAAGGATGAGTTCATGTCCTTTGTAGGGACATGGATGAAGCTGGAAACGATCATTCTCAGCACACTAACACAAGGACAAAAAACCAAACACCACATGTTCTCACTCATAGGTGGGAATTGAACAATGAGAACACTTGGACACAGTAAGGGAAACATCACACACTGGGGCCTGTTGGGGGGTTGGGAGCAGGGGAGAGATAGCATTAGGAGATATACCTAATGTAAATGACGAGTTAATGGGTGCAGCACACCAACATGGCACATGTACACATATGTAACAAACGTTGTGCACATGTACCCTAGAACTTAAAGTAGAATATAAATAAATAAATGAGTAAATAAATAATTTTAAAAAAGAAAAAAAGAAAAGAAAAAATTAGCCAGGCTCTTGTAAGGCAGGCCCAGTGGTGACAAATTCCCTCAGCATTTGCTTATCTGAAAAAAATCTTATTTCTCCTTTGCTTGTGAAGTGTTGTTCAGCTAGATATTAAATTCTGGGTTGGAAATTCTTTTCTTTAAGAATGTTGAATATTGCTCCCCAATCCTTTTGGCTTCTAGGGTTTCCACTGAGAATTCTGCTTTTAGTATGAAGAGTTTCCCTTTGTAGGTGAACAGTCCTTTCTCTCTGTCTGTTCTTAACATTTTTTCTTCCATTTCAACCTTGGAGAGTCTGATGGTTGTATGTCTTGGGGTTAATCTTCTCATGGAGTATCTGACTGGGGTTCTCTGCATTTTCTGAATTTGAATGTTACCCTGTCTTGCTAAATTGGAGAAGTTCTCTTGGATGATATCCTGAAGTATGTTCTCCAACTTGTTTTCATTTTTCTTGTCTCTTTCAGGTATCCCAATCAGCCATAGGTTCAGTCTCTTTATGTAATCCCATATTTCTCAGAGGTTTTGTTCATTCCTTTTAATTCTTTTTTCTCTATTCTTGTCTATCGTATTTCAGAAAGATAACCTTCAATCTCTGAGATTCTTTTCTCTGCTTGGTCTATTCTGCTATTGATGCTTGTGATTGCATTATGAATTTCTCGTGTTGCGTTTTTCAGCTCCATCAGGTTGGTTATGTTTCTTTCTAAACTGGTTATTCTGGCTATCAGCTTCTGTAATGTTTTATCATGATTCTTAGCTTGTTTGCATTACATTATAACATGCTCCTTTAGCTTAGCAAAGTTTGCTATTACTTACCTTCCGAAGCCTACTTCTGTCAATTCAGCCATCTCAGCCTCAGTCTAGTTCTGTGCTCTTCTTGGAGAGGTGTTGCAGTCATTTTGAGAAGAAGCATACTGCTTTTTTGAGTTTTCAGCATTTTTGTGTTGATTATTTCTCATCTTTGTAGGCTTATCTACCTTCAACCTTTGAGGTTGCTCACATTTGAATAAGGTTTTTGTGGGGCTTTTTTTAATGTTGTTTTTTGTTTGTTTGTTTTTCTTTTATAATAACAGTCAGGCCATTCTACCATAGGTCTGCTGAAGTTTGCTGGAGGTCTGGTCCAGATCCCAGTTGCCTTGTTTTTTTCCCATACCTGTACTTTTCACCAGTGAAGCCTGCAAAACAGCAAAGATAGCAGCCAGCTCCTTCCTGTGGAAGTTCCATCCCAGGGGGGGTTCTGACCTCTTGCCAACCCACATGCATCAGGAGGTTGCTGGAGACCCCCATTGGGAGGTCTTACCCAGTCAAGAGGAACAGAATCAGTGACTTACCCAAAGAAACAATCTGACTGCTTTTTGGTAGAGCAGTCCCAATGCAAGAACCTGGATATTTCAGTTGAAGGTGCTGAATTCACCCTCCTCTTTCATCATTCCTCTCTGCGAATGCCACAGACCACAGCTGCTTCTTGAAAAGCAACACCTTCAAGGTAATCTTGAAAACAGAAAAACAATAGAGAAAATCAGTGAAGCAAAGAACTGGTTATTTGTAAAGGTCAACAAAATTAATATACCTCTAAAGGACTAAAAACATTTAAAAAGAGAAAATTTAAATTATTCATATTAGGAATGAAACAGGGCACGTGATTATAGATCTTTCAGACATCATAATAGTAAGTAAATGTTACAAACAATTCTACACGTAATATTGCTCAATAGTTTACTTTCTTTCTTGTAATGTCTTTACCAGAATTTGGCATCAAATTAGTGCTGATCACATAAAATGAATTGGAAAGTGTTCTCTCTTCTATTTTCTGGAAGAGGTTTTATGGAATTAGTATTAGTTATCCTTTAAAAGCCTGGAAGAATTCACCAGTGCAACTGTCTGTCCCTGGAGGGTTTTTTGGTGGGGAAGGAGAAGGTTAAATTATAAACACCTTGGCTACCTTGGCTCAATTGGCCATCTTGGCTCAATTGGCCTAGTTTCTTTTACTTGTCTTATTGCAATAACTAGAACTTTTAGTACATTGTTGAATAGAAGAGTTGAGATTCAATGTTCTTATTTTTCTTCTGGAAAGCATTTCATCTTTCACAATTAAGTATTAAATTAGGTTTGCCATTTTTATAGACGCCTTTTATCAGGTTAAGTATATTCCCTTATAGTCTTGAGTTTGCTGAGTTTTTATAAAACTCATAAGTATTGAAAATGAATTTTTAAAGTATAAAACTCATGAATGTGAATATTAAATTTTTCAAATGCTTTTGCTGTGTCAATTGTTATGATCATGTGGTTTTCCTTTTAAATCTCTAACATAATGAATTAAATTGATTTATTTTCAAACATTAAATCAACTTGGCACTCATGTAATTAACCTCACTCAGTAATTAACCTCACTCATGTAATTAACCTCACTATTTTACATATGGCTGAATTCAATTTATGAATCTTTTATTGAGTATTGTGTATATGTTCATGTGGAATATTGCTCAATAGTTTACTTTCTTTCTTGTAATGTCTTTACCAGAATTTGGCATCAAATTAGTGCTGATCACATAAAATGAATTGGAAAGTGTTCTCTCTTCTATTTTCTGGAAGAGGTTTTATAGAATTAGTATTAGTTATCCTTTAAAAGCCTGGAAGAATTCACCAGTGCAACTGTCTGTCCCTGGAGGGTTTTTTGGTGGGGAAGGAGAAGGTTAAATTATAAACACAAATTCTTTAATAGTTATGGAGCTATTCAGATTATATATTTCATATTGAGTGAGTTGTGGTAGTTTGCGCTTTTTGAGGCATTTATTCGTTTCAACAAACTGTCAAGTTTACGTGTAGAATTGTTTGTAACATTTACTTACTATTATGATGTCTGAAAGATCTATAATCACATGCCCTGTTTCATTCCTAATATGAATAATTTAAATTTTCTCTTTTTAAGTGTTTTTAGTCCTTTAGAGGTATATTAATTTTGTTGACCTTTACAAATAACCAGTTCTTTGCTTCACTGATTTTCTCTATTGTTTTTCTGTTTTCAAGATTATTGATTCTGTTCTTACTTGTATTACTTCCATCTTCTGCTTGTCTGGGGAGTATCTAGCTATTGTTTTTCCAGTTTCTTTAGACAGACAGTTCAGTTATTAATTTGAGACTTTTTACTTTCTAAAGTAAGCATTTAGTACTATAAATTTCCCTCTCAGCACTGATTTCATGCATTCCATAGATTTGGATATATTATAATTTTATTTTCATGGAACTCATTGTATTTTTTTAAGTTTCCTTTACGATGTAGCAGCATGGCAGACACTAGCTGCCAGGGCTGTTTGATTCACACTTATGACTTATATAAGAAATAAAATTATATAAAACATACTGGTAATTTTTCCTTGATATTAAGATTATGTTTACCTTAAAAATAGTATATTTTCTATAATTATTTTTACATAAGTTGTGGAGATAAAAATGAGGAGTATAAAACTTAAATGATGTTGACCCATATGAAATTATACTGTTTTACCTATTTAATACATAAAAGCATTAGTCTCCTGTGGTTCAGTCTAATAATTCTTAGAATTTGATACATATGGTCCTCCTTTAATTATTGCTTCTCAATATCTCATTTTAGGAATTAGGGTAACAAAGAAAGACAAAAATTTGTGGTGTATATCAGAGTCAGGACTAGATGAGGCCTTGTGAGTCTTCTAAGACTTCTAGATTTTTTTAAAAAATGAATTATTGGCTTAGCACAGTAGCTCACACCTATAATCTCAGCACTTTGGGAGGCCAAAGTGGGAGAATTGCTAGAGCTCAGGAGTTCAAGACCAGCCCAGCCAACATAGGGAGATGCCCAAATCTACAAAAAATATAAAAATTATCCAGGTATGGTGGTGCATACCTGTAGTCCCAGCTACATGGGAAGCTGACGTAGGAGGGTAGCTTGATCTCAGGAGGTCGAGGCTGCAGTGAGCCATGATCATACCAGTCCACTTCAGCCTAGATGACAGAATGAGATTCTGACTCAAATAAATAAATAAATAAATAAATAAATAAACAATTCTTTTTTTTTTTTCTTTTTTCTTTTGAGATGGAGTCTTGTCATGTCACCCACATTTGTGCAATCTTGGCTCACTGTGACCTCTGCCTCCTGGATTCAAGCAGTTCTGCCTCAGCCTCCAGAGTAACTGAGATTATAGATGCACACCACCATTCCCAGCTAATTTTTGTATTTTTAGTAGAGATGGGGTTTCCCCATGTTGGCCAGGCTGGTCTCAAACTCCTGACATTAGGTCATCCGCCCACCTTGGCCTCCCAAAGTGCTGGGATTACAGGCATGAACCACCCTGGCCAGTCAATAAATTCTTAAGACCAGGTTAAAGGAGGCAGATGCAGCCTCCACTAGCTAGTTCAAGTTTTCCAGAGTGTCCAAGAAGTTATTTAGACACAAATATCGGAATGAGCATGAAGACAATGCCAAAGATGAGGCCTCAGGTAAAGCTACTTGTTGCATCTCTAGTTACAGGCCATACTCTAGTATGTTCTAAAGAGGGTAACTTACAGAATCAGCTACATGAAAATCTGTTTTTGTGGCTCACAGTCCAACATTGGACAATGTTTTTAACTTTGTTTGTAAAGCAGAGATAATAGTGCCTAACTTGTAGTATTGTTGCGGAGATCTAGCAATATAACACGTGGGAAGGCCTGGGGCAAATTAGGGAACCAGTATGTTAATATCCTTCTTCCTTAGTCTCTAAGGAAATCGCTGCTCTGGAAGACCCTAGAGTTAGAGGAGTGGTGTATATTAATGGTTGAGGCATGGACTTTCAATTACAGTGCTATGTTCAGACCTTGTATTAGTCCATTCTCATGCTGCTATGAAGAAATACCTGAGACTGGGTAATTTATAAAGGAAAGAAGTTGAATTAACTCACAGTGCTGCATGGCTGGGGAGGACTCAGGAAACTTACAATTATGGCAGAAGGCACCTCTTCACAAGGCAGCAGCAGAGAGAATGAGAGCAGAATGAAGGGGAAAGCCCCTTTTAAAACCATCAGATCTCATGAGAACTCACTCAGTATCATGAGAACAGCCTGGGGAAAACTGCCCCCATGATTCAATTATCTCCAACTGATCCCACCCTTAAAACATGGGGATTATTAGAATTCAAGGTGAGATTTGGGTAGGGACACAGAGCCAAACCATATCAGACCTCATTAGCCATGTGACCAATGGCAAATTATGTAATTCTTGATATTTCAGTTTTTCTTCTATGAAAGGATTTATCAGTATTGCCTATCTCCTAGGTTGTTGAGAAGATTAAATGAGTCAATATATGTAATGCGCTTAGAACACTGCTCTGCAAATAGCAAGCACTGTGTACATGCTGTTTTATTAGTGGCATCGCAAAACTGATTTGGATCAAAAATTTCATTTTGAAGGTAATCATGGAGTTGAAGGAGAGGAGGGAGAAGGTGGATGAGAAAGAGAAGGAGGAGAGAAAAGGAGAAAGAAGAGGAGGTGCAGGTAGGAAGAGAAGAAGAAGAAAAGGAGAAGAGAAAAGGAGGAAGAGGAGAGAGGCATGAGGAGAAGAGGAGGAGGAGGAAGGGGGAGAAAGGAGATGTAAAAGAGAAGAAAGAGAAGAGAAAATAAATATATATTTAAAACAGCCCCTTTCTTTGTCTAAGAAGCTGGGAAGAATAGTACTAACACTGTGGCAGACAGGACACTTGCTACATCAAATATTTCTAGTAATGAAATCTTAAAGCTTCTTTTTTGTTTGTTTTGTTTTTTGAGACAGGATTTTACTCTGCCACCCAGGCTGGAATGCAGTGGTGCGATCTCAGCTCACGGCAGCCTCCACCTTCAGACCTGGGTTATCCTCCCACCTCAGCTTCCTGAGTAGCTAGGACCACAGGCACATGCCACCACACCCAGCTAATTTTTGTATTGTTTGTAGAGACAGGGTTTTGCCATGTTTCCCAGGCTGGTCTCAAACTCATGGGCTCAAATCATCCTCTCACCATGGCCTCCCAAAGTGCTAGGATTACAGGCATGAACCGCACCTGGCCTCTGAGAATATTTTTATTGTTTGCTTTTGAAGAATAAAAGCAGGTAATAAGGGAAGTCCAGAGAAATTAAGCAGTGAAAATACAGGTAAAATGGTGAGAAAAAAGAGAGAGGGAGGTTGCTATACAGCAATGCCACAGCCATTGTGGATTTCATTTCAAGGAGGATAAACTATGAGTGACAGATAATCACTTCATTTACTTTAGGTCTCTGAAGATAAGATAATCCTTCATGCAAAAGTATCTTTGAGGAGCTTAGTGATTTTTCCCCTTAATGGATTAATGTCTGCATAGTACACATTGTAATAATTGGTTTTGCTTTGTCTCCTAAATGTATGACCTTATGACTTGCTTTTTAATAATTGTTGGCAGCTAGCTCTGCATGACAGCATTGAACACAAATACCACTGATGATGATGAATGGATTGAGGAATGCGGAATGCATTGTACCAAAAGGGTAAGACATTATGTCTATGTAATTGCTTCATCTCCGTTAGGATATACAAAGTTCAAAGAAATGTGAACACAGATGGCTCACAAGACATGTTCTTTAGGGTGACCCAGAATGCATTTCTCTGATTACATTAACCTTTTCTCCCTTCTGCACTTATCACAGGTGCACTTGCTGTACAGGGCATCTTGACAGGGTGCTCAGCCACTTAACTTTCCCACTTTTATTTCTTACAATATTTTCCCAAAGACAGCACTCAAAAACACTAAAGTGGCAGGAAAACATTCATTTGAAATTGAGTTTCCAACATTTTTTCAAAATACATATTAAGCAGTTTATATGTTTCATCATAAATATTATTCTTTCATATTTTGTTTGTAATATTGCCCATCAGTGTGTACTAATAAGAGTTTTGAAAAGCCTATGCTAATTTGGTATTTTCTAGTTAACAACTGTGTGAGAGACATTTTGTGGGGGAGCTAACTTGTCTTTGTAAAGCCAGATTCTTAAAACGGTCTTGTTGGAATTGTATTCTAATTGATATAATTTTCCAACAAAAAGAGTGTTCAACAAATGGTGATTCAAATACTTGAAACTTCTATTGCCTGAGAGCTCACTACTTAATGACGTAGCCCTGACTATTGTCTCTGAACATTTTGAAGACTTTGAATATTTAGATGATTCTCTCTGGTCTTAAGATATTAACTCCGTAATCTCACAATCTATGCCTCTTCCTTGTGATGATTCTTGGAATATCTGAAAGCTGGCATTACAAGCCCTCTTTGCCAAGCTTTTGTCTCCCCTCATGAGAAGTGGTCACTGGACTGAAGAAAATGTTGGCAAATGTCCTAGACATCTTGAGCCTGACAAAATTCATCATGAACTCTGACACCAGACTTAAAGTATTCCAGTATAGTCCTATGGGTCAAAGTAATTAGAGTATGATAAAATATTCACTTTCTGTCTCCTGAACCATAGTTGTTTTTTTTTTTTTTTTTTTTTTGTCAGAAGACTGCTTCCTTTTTAGAAGCAGCTTACTTATCTGCTGTTCAAATCCAGGTTACGACCAACTAAAATGCCTTGTTCTTTTTTATATAGACCATTATATAGTCACAGCCTTCCCGCTGTCATTTCCTATCCCTTGTTTTAGCAAACTGAAGAATCCATTCTATTATATCATGCTGAAGGCCTTCAATACATAATGATTAAGAGCAAGTACTTTTTAGATCCAGTCTACTGGGGCTCAAAACTCAACTCTATCATTTCCTTGCTATGTGGCCTTGGGCAAGTGACTTGATGTCTTGATGCACCACTCCTCATCTGTGAAATAAGAATCAAATGAACTAATTTATGTAAATCACATAGAAGAGTGGATATAGTGAGCACTAGATAAGTGTTTCCGGCTATTATTTTGTGTTCAGCTATTTCCCCCAGCATTGTATCTTCTGCAAACTAGAATACTATGCTCTCTATGCAGTAACCCAAGTGATTGATAAAAAGGCAAACAGTATAGTAGCAAGGACAGACTCACAGAATTCCTCTCAGATTTCTCTTTGAGTTCCAAGAGTAGACATTTTCCTATCTTTCTGTCTGAAATGTTGGAAGAAGCACCTTCACATAGTCATAGCGGGGTCTATAGAGATAGCAGCGCAGCAGATCTCACCATGAGACGGCTACACATTATCCTCCTCATCCTCCCAAATTGTTCATAACCTAAAGTGGTATAGAGAGCATTTGAAAGTACCTGTGGGTTCTGAGTGGGGTTTCAGGAGAGTCCTCTGGAGAGAAAGCAAGATGATATGCCTATTTAGGGCTGTGCAGTCTGGACAAAGAATGCATGTCAGTAAGATCCAGGGTACACAGTGCACCACTAAAGTTTGGACTTGGATTTATTTGTGTCTTTGCAGGTTGTAGAGGCAGGGGTGGAGCATGAGTTGGGTTGTTGTCCACACACCATACCATTGCCAATGCAGCTGGAGCACTATAGTCACCAATGCAAACACCAAAACAGAACGATCACTTCTAGATCAAAAGGCTAGCCAGTGGCACCACAGATCAAGACCTAAAAGCAGACATCTCCCTCCCTAGTAATGTCTTGAGACAGCTGCATTACAGACCTTCTCAATTACATTTTTTGTATGCTTCAGCTTTTCTGAACTGTTGTGATTCCATCAAATGTATACACTGCATAACTAGAAACCTCACACATACACACTCTAGCTTTCCCACCCCTCCTTCTTTTTATATTGTAGTGCTCTTTTATTCTCTTACCACTATGAAAGGGTTTGGGGCACTCTTACAACTACCTCAGAGAGAAAAGCTAGTTACTTAAGCACTATAGATGAGGTAAAGTACACAAATACATCATATCATCTAGTTATGCTGAAATACTTTTTAAACCCTAATTAGGTCATTTAAGCATTCGCTAAGATGTCTCTTTTTTAATGCAGTGTAAACCACTGGCTTCCAAACTTTTGGAGCTATTTGGATATGTTTGGTTGCAAGTGACATAAAACCTTATTCAAGCTTATTTAAATAAGAACATTTATTAGCTCACCGGAGAGGATGCCCAGACGTAGTCCACACTTCAGAACATTGTTGAACCAGTGGCTCAACAATGTCATGAAGATTCTAGTTATTTTCCCCTCTTTGCTTTTCCATCCATAGTGTCAGATTCCTCATCTCATATTATAGGTTGGTTTCCAGGCTGGGCCACATGCTTCCTCAGACACATGCATTTGGAGGAAGGGCAGCTTTTCTCTCTCAAGGGTGAGGGGGAAAAGCTGGGTGATGGGTACATCTGGTTTATTCTTCTATTCTTTCTGAATTTGAAGCAATTTTTGCAAAAGAGCATAGAGTTACCTTAGATCAAGTATGCGCCCCCAAAACTGATATAAATTCTCAAAACTATATTGCTGACATATGATGTGCAAGCCATGAAATGAGTACTGGGGAGTTAACTCCCAGAACCAGAAGAATCAGACACTCTTGTTGAATCTGAAAAAATCAATGGAATCTGCTCCCAGAAAATACAAATACGTACCAAATTTTGCACTCAACTTCAGGAGGTTCAAAAAGCCTCCTAAAGTACATTTAGAGCTCCCCCCAGAGTCTATGAACTTCAAGGCTATAAACCCAACAGGGCTATAAACTGACCCACGAGGCACAATAATTCTAACAGTATGCCTTTCTTTTCACTCTAGGTCCAGACATTGCCACAAGTCTCACTTTGAGTCTCAGAGGAGCAAGGCCATCATGTATAAGCCAGGTTGCTCTTTGATCTTAACCTGATCAATGAAATCAGCTGCTGATATCTCTTCAGCAGGCCCCAGCTTTATTCTTTCTGCTTCCTATATTGTGTACTCTTCTTTCAGCTCTCCACACACTCCACAGACCTCAACATATACAGACCCATCCAGTTTTCAGGTCACACTGACCCTTCCTTTCTCTTTGCCTTAGCCTACTCCTTAGTTTCTACAGCTTGCATCAAAATGTTCTAGATTCTAAAGTACAGATTTATTAAGTGTTTACTATGGAGTAGGGTTGCTAGTAGGTATTTTGCCTACATTAAATTGCTAAATGTTGACAACTTCATAGGGAAAGGAATATTTACATTGTTCTAAGATGAGGAAGTCATTCTACACAGACATTAGTTACCAAAAGATAGAATTGGGGTTTGAACCCAGGCCCTCCTGACTCTAGGTTATAATGCTCTTTCCACAGTTTCACCACATCCCTAGACTTTCTCTTTCCCTTATTTACCTCTGTGCATTACAAAAAAGATACCAACTTTCCAAAGAAGTTTTTGTCAACTGCCTCTTAGCATTTTAAAAATTTCAGATCTCACATTTATATAAAGCCATGAAAATATCAACTTTTGATATAGAGCTCATCCTTCAATTCACACTTGCCCTATGGGAGGGGAGTATTTCATCCTTTTTTAAATTAATGCTCCTAAAAACGGAGTTTTTTGTTTCATCTCATTTTTTTTTTCTTTTCCTCTCTTGCTTCTGGGAAGATCTTAATTTGACTCAATAACTGAAAATATTTTGGTATATGATTTTTAAGCAAAAGACACAATAGTTTTCTTCCTTCTTTTTAGTTATCTAAACATTATCTGTTTTAGTGCCTTTTTGAAACACTCCCCTAGTTTTTCTAATCTTATTTATATAACTAGTCATCTTCTCCACATTCCAGTCAGGGGAGTAGAATCACAGACAGAAACAATCTTCTACAATGCTGTGATTGTGACAAGAGACAGAGCTCTTTTTTCAAGGCTGCTTGCTTAAAGTAAATTTAATCATACTGTAGTTCTGTGATGTTGATAACAAAATCAAATACCTTCTCCTTGCATCAAAAAACAGTTTGGTATTTATTACATGTATACAAATAACACCTAGAAAATTGGATATGGCACACATGTATGTAGGAATGAAATAGCAAACTAAAGCTTGAGTGTCTTCACAGTCCTGGGACTAGACCTTAATAGAATGACAAAGTTACAGAGAAAAGTGGGGCTTTGTAGATAGATAGAAAATGGCTAGGGTAATATCAAAATTAGTTAGTAACTAGTATAGCACAGGTCCTTATCAGATGCCAACCTCAGTCCCTGTGCAGGGGCCTAGAATCCTCCAACCATGCTATAGGTTGCCAGATTAGATGCTAGACAGTAAGGAGATCTGTAGAGGAAGAGCCACAGTGGTGAGGGCACACTTGGGGAAAACAGAACAATGACTATGTACTTACTGAATGAAAATATTCTAAAACTCTAGTATCTGCCCTTTATGGTATAAATCTACTGCATATCAGTTGTAAGAAAAAGGGTCAGAGATTAGATGCCCCAAAGTCCCCAGAAAAGTCTCAGTTTATACTTGATATTCCAGTGCTATTAGCAAAAGCTCCTTTTTAGACAATCATGTTTGCTTTTTGTGCCTTTATATTAGGATAACCATATATCTCAAAGTGTCTCTGATTGGACAATATATTATATAGTCACCCTAATACAAGGACACAAAGACAAAATATGATTCTCCCTGAATAAAAACACATAAACAGGGGAAGACCTGACATCCAGAAGAATAAAAAAATGGCAACACAGAGAAACTTTCCCTACTAATTCTTAACAAAGACTGTGGGTATATGAATGCCAGTGTTCAGTGCAATCGAGGGAGTCAAGGACACAGTTGAAGACAGCCCAAGATAACAGAGCTGCCAAGGAACCCCATTGCCATGCTCCAGGAAAAGTAAGAGCCAGAGGAAAGACAGAAGACAAACACAGGGAAACTTGGCAAAGAGACTCTTCAGCCACAATAAGCAAAACAAAAGACAGCCCAAAGAATGGACAGGACTGCCTTGTATGGCCATGGAAGTTGTGCACTACCCAGCAACAGAAATTTTATTTCCTCCATTAGACTATGACATGAATGCCATTCCCTAGAACTGAACAGTGCATTAGCATATGTGGCAGTCTCAAAACTAGCATTGTCTCAGCTCCCATGTGCCTGCACATTGACCTAATTTTTATACAAATTTTCCATTAACTAAATTTCTTTTCTGAAACCCAACTATACAATAATTCAGATGATATGTTCGGGATTGTTATTCAGAGTTATGTGCAAACAATTCCATGGTATTAATTACTTGGTAATTTTGAAGAAGAGTAATCACTTCATCCCACAGTCAAAGAAAAAAGTAAGTCATAGACTGCATTTTCAAAATAAGGCAGATAAAGCAGTGAACAAAGATTCATTAAGGATTCTTCCACACTGTGGAACTATTCACAAAGTTCCTACACTTACCAGTTCACTCTATCTCTATCACTTCCTTTGTATAATACTTTTTTGCTTGACAAGGAGTGCAATTAAGGGCCATTACATGTTATATAGTGGGCAAAGATAATCAAAGAGATTGCAATTATTATGATCTTTATATCATTAAAATAGACATCTTTTAAGTCACCATGGAAAACAAAGATGTCCTAGTATATTCCAAACTCTTTCACAGAAAGTAAGTACAAATGAGAAATTCACATTTACATTATACTCCCAAATTGCAATGTCTTCAAGTTTTACCTTCCTTGCTGGAACTTAATGGAGAAATAAAATGTTTCTATGACAGAAAGGTCAGAGGTGGTTGAATTAAAATGCAAATGAGGAATCAAAGCAGCCTAAATAATATTTTGACAGCTGTTGGAAGCTGAAAAAATTAATATAGTTTTCATGGTAGGTAGTAACTCCTGAGACAATACTTTGTATGTGTCTACCTTCATGCCTTTGTCCATGCCATTTGCTTCTTTGATAGTGTCCTAAACTTTCAACTTGCTAAAATCCTGTCCATTCTTCATGGCCTCCTCTGTGAAGATTTCCATATCCTTTCAATAAAATGCAATATCTCCATCCATTACATCTATACCTATTTCATGGTATGCACTGGACTCTACTTTGTATTATATATATTTGGATGCTTATCTAATCATCTCTAATAAGTTTCTTCAGGGAAGAGTCATTACTTATTCATGTTTATTTTCTACTACAGTATTGAAGACAATATGTTAGACATTTTAAAAATTGCTTAACATTTATTTAATTAAATTAGGGAATAGGGAATAACAGTCATACCATAACTCCATACTCAGTATCCATGAAAGAGACTATTGTACCAACTCATAACGAAGTCTTTTCAATAAAAAGTTATTTTAAAGTCTCCTACCATCTTCCACAAGATGTTCTGGACCTTGTGGTTCTCTCTGTGGCTCTGAAGGGTCTGCGGTTGGATTTTGTGTCCCTGAAGATGACAGTGTGCTGCCAGAGGGCAGTTGTGTGCTTCCAGAGCAGAGACAGTAGATTCACAAAAAGGTGAAGATGTTAGCTTGCCATATCCAAAGCAATCATTGAGCCTACTGCCTAGAGTGAACAAGATTTGGGTGATACTGTCTTCTCTAGAAGCTATCAATTACAGGGTGCTATTGGAAGGTTTGGTCCAATTTTCATGGGGTGGCGGGGGAGGGAGAGCTGTAATTCCAGAGTCATCTATGTGGTTCCAAAAGCAAGGAAAATTAATACATCTCTGATCTTCAGAATTTAGCAACTGTCATGAAGTAAAAACTATACTGCGGCCCCCTAAAGTTGCCAGTAGTGAAAGGTTATACTAAGATCCACCAGTGGTTAAGAAGAAATGCCATCAGGACCCAGTTCACTTTGTCGTGACATTCTAGTATTATTACTCAGAAAACTGCATGTTTTTATGTGGACAAACTGGCTTAGTAAAAATGAGCCTGCTGTTTCTTGACTAGCTTGGCACCAAGTCAGTACATGCTCTTGCCCCACCAAGAAGGTAGCTGTTAAAAGGCAAATGGGGTCTTCAGACTACAGGGATACAGGATGGAAGTATCTACTGATCAAGTCTGGCACACTGAGACTCATAGCAGGCTCAATATCAAAATTAAGCAGTTTGAATAGTACTGGCATGCAGGATGTTCCAGAATCTCAGTGAAATTTCAGAACAGCCTATTTATTTTTTAAGTACACACAATGCCCTGGTCTTTGAAATTGTGAAAGCAGGATGGAAAAAGTTTAATATATAGACATTCATTTATTTGCTTCCCAGTCTCATTTTCAGCTCTGATTCTCAAATTCTAGCTCTTCTGCCTGATGTTCCCTCAACTTATAAAACTGTAGCCCTTGTCCTTATTGACAGATACCATTTTAATTCTTCTAATGTCACTTTAACATCATTTTTAGGGAAGGAAGAGGGAATAAACATTTGTGGTTAATCCCCCATAATTAGCTAGAAATTAATGTCTCAGATTCTTTGAAGCTTGGGAGACTACATTAGGTAAATTTGAGGAATACTGATACATTTTCTAAATACAAAATTCAACCCCAGCTAAACTCCGGGACCTGGGCTTGTATGTCTTTCAAAATATTCAAGACATTAATTTTTAAATGAAATGTTAGAAAATACAAGAGATAAAATGAGTATTCACTAACATCGTTTTGAAAACAGCCATTTGGCCGGGCGCGGTGGCTCAAGCCTGTAATCCCAGCACTTTGGGAGGCCGAGACGGGCGGATCACGAGGTCAGGAGATCGAGACCATCCTGGCTAACACGGTGAAACCCCGTCTCTACTAAAAAAATACAAAAAATTAGCCGGGCGAGATGGCGGGCGCCTGTAGTCCCAGCTACTCGGGAGGCTGAGGCGAGAGAATGGCGTAAACCCAGGAGGCGGAGCTTGCAGTGAGTTGAGATCCGGCCACTGCACTCCAGCCTGGGCGACAGAGCGAGACTCCGTCTCAAAAAAAAAAAAAAAAAAAAAAAAAAAGAAAACAGCCATTTGTACCAAATGACAATTTTATGACCACAAAAATGCACTTTTATTAGGTATTTACCTTGTTACCTGTTGGTAGCAAGCTTTGGAAAGAACCTTGATTGATGAAAGCAAAATTTCCAAAACAACCCAGTTGAGACCTAGCCTAATCACTGAACCAGTGTGCCCATAGTTGTGAGTAATTATACTCGCCTCACTGAGATGCCATGAGACATCAATAATACATGTCGGGGAAATGTCCAGCAGAGGTTGACGCTTACTAATCAAGAAGCCCCTTCTCCTTCTCTTCTGGCCAGGGTTGCTGAGCATGGGAGGTGACCCAGCATTAGAGTATATGATTCTTCATTTGCTACAAGAGAATACCTCATCTGGGTCACCAACAGCCTTCTGAGGAATCCTGAGGAAACTGTGCAACTAATTCCTACAACAAGAATCCCATACCCACTGTGACAGGCAATCTTTTTGCCCAAGACAGAGGAGCCCATTAAGCAAGCATCACGTTTGACCTGTTGCCCGGGTTTAGACACTATCTGCAGCCTGGCTTGCTGCCCGTTGCTCCTTCTGGCTGTGAATCAACATTGTGACAGACAGGGCACTGGGTCCGCTACATTCCATTAATGGATCAAAGTGTTCATTTAGATTCCTACAGCAAAGGAGAAGGAATATGGATGATATGCAGCCTGGGATGGACAAAAGCTTCGTTAGTCAAAACAGACATATAGAATTTTTAAATGTAAATGTGACAAAGCCAAAGCCCCTGATGAATTTACACAACATGGTTGCCATAATTAAATCTTCCAACCAATTGGTTCTCAATATTTTTCCCACCACTATTCAAGGAGGCCACAGGGGCTATCAGGGGCTATCAGGACTTATAAAATCCCATCAGGTGATTCTGTTGGTACTTACCATCTCAGTAGAGCAGCTCATTTTACTCTACAGGCCAAAAACTTTACCAAAATAATTTTAATGCAGCTTGTTTTTAATCAGTTTGGAAACCTGATTTTTAAAATTAACATTCATTGTTCAGGATGTAGAATTTTCAGCTGCTTTGCTTTTTTTCCAAAGACATTTTACATTCTCAATATATCCACAGTGACAGAGTGACAATTCATATTATATTCTCCAAAATAGTTTCTTATCGTTTATCAACTACATCAAGTCCATAAAGGCAATTTTAAAAAGAAGATATTTAGCAGCTACTCGCTCTACCTTTCATTAATATTATCTACCTCTGGTATCATTTGGGTTGGAAAAATAAAGGTGGGGTTTATTTTACACAATAGAATGAAATTAGACCCACAATTATGAAAATATAAGACCAGGAAAAAAATCTTGATAAAGAACAACGTACATTTTTACATGCATAATATACATAATATGTAAGAGTTGAGAAATAACTTTTAGAAGAGAAAATTTGATCACAGATGGGATTTGAGTGTAATATTTTAGCATATATTCAAACATGGCTTGTTCATTTTATTTTTTCTCCATTAGGGCACAGATGGTATTAAATGTTTCATTCTGGGCCATGTATAACTATAATTTGTCTAAATTGATGGCTGCCATAAGAATGCATGAATGATTGTGTGAGTTTGTTCACTTGGAGAGAATTTCAATTATATACAGTGTTGTACTTATTATTAAAATAAAATCTGAGGGCTGATTCAGCATGGCTTTCTGGTGAGCATACTGTTTTGTAGGTGATTTAATTAATTGCATGCATATATGATTAACAGTATCTAAAGTGAATATATTTATGGGTGAATATATTGATGTTGTGATAATGATGTACTTTCTTAATGTTAGTTATTAATATGAGAATAATAGTAAATGACAAAAAGACTAAAGTGAATCCTGAATTAACTTTTGTCTGGTAATTGATCTTAGGGGGAAAAAAAAATCTTAATATTTCAAATCAAACAGCTAAACAAATAGATTTTGTCATTAGATGAGGCTGTTAATAACTGAGTACCTTCCAAATAAGTCTCAAATAAGAAGGAAATCCATGAATTTTGTTACTACATGACTTTTTGTGACTCAGTAATTTATGATTTTTATGAAGGCCATGTTCTTACCCTCCACTTAGGTCAACTCAGTAGGATAAGCAATGAGCATCAAATATATTGATTATGTTCACAAAATGAATCTACATATCTTTGGAACCAAGCATTGATTTAGAGAGATCACCAATAAATAATGCCAGATATGTGGTTAAAAAAGCGTTCTTTTTAATTCAGAATTGTATCAGCACTAGGCATGTACAGTTCTTTACAACTAAAAGAAAAAATAGCTAAGTCCGGGAAATTATATTCTCCTTTGTTTCTCTTCTAGGAATTATTTTGGTCTGCAATCAATCCTTCTGAAGAATCTCTCACATCTTCACTTTTGTGCAGTATGTTAAGTATGAACAAAATGATAGTGTATGTCAGTCAAATGTAATCCTTATATTAAAACCTGATTATTAATGCAGAAGCTCATGGGAAGTCAGGTTAATCTGAATAATATATTATTTCTCTTAGTCCACAATCTATCATTTCACAAACCATGGTTAATAGAATGACAAAAATAAAAAGCTTTGTTTAAATGAAAATGCATAATCTTCATCTGATCTATATCTTATTGTGTTAGTAGGCTAACATAGCTAGTCTGTGAATGTGATACAAAGAAGATGATACATTTCTTTGTTTTAAAAATCTTAAGGATTCCTGCTAAACAGTGAGTTTCCAAAGGCTTGCTATTATTTAAAATATTGCTTCCTATTCTATTAACTTATTAAACAAATATTTTAAAGTTTAATTAAAGGATTCAAAAAAGGTGGTTAAAAGAAGAGACCTATGCATTAAAAAATCCAAATTTCCATTGTTTAATATTAAAAACATTCCTTTTAAATATATTTTCTCCAATTTTTATTTTAAGTTCAGGGGTACGTGTGCAGGATATGCAAGTTTGTTACATAGGTAAATGTGTGCCACGGTGGTTTACTGCACAGATAGTCCCATCACCCAGGTGTTAAGCGCAGCATCCATTAGCTATTCTTCCTGACCCTCTCCCTCTTCCCACCCCTCCATCCTCCGACAGGCCCCAAGTATGTGTTGTTCCCCACTATGTGTCCATGTGTCTTCATCATTCAGTTCCCACTTATAAGTGAGAACATGTGGTATTTGGTTTTCTGTTCCTGCATTAGTTTGCTGAGGATAATGGGTTCCAGCTCCATCCATGTCCCTGCAAAGAACATGATCTCATTCCTTTTTATGGCTGCACAGTATTCCATGGTATATATGTAAGCACATTTTCTTTATCTAGTCTATCATTGATGGACATTTAGGTTGATTACAAGTCTTTGCTATTATGAACATATACATACATGTATCTTTATAACAGAATGATCTATTCCTTTGGGTATATCAGTAATGAGATTGCTGGGTGAAGTGATATTTCTGCCTCTAGGTCTTTGAGGAATCACCATACTGTCTTCCACAACAGTTGAACTAATTTACACTCCCACCAACAGTGTAAAAGTATTCCTTTTTCTCCACAACCTCGCCAGTATCTGTTGTTTCTTGACTTTTTAATGATAATCATTCTGACATACATAAGATGGTATCTCATTATGGTTTTGATTTGCATTTCTCTAATGATCAGTAATGTTGAGCTTTTTTTACATATGTTTATTGGGTACATGCATGTCTTTTTTTTTTTTTTCTTTTCTTTTTGAGATGGAATCTTGCTGTGTCACCCAGGCTGGAGTGCAGTGGCACGATCTCAGCTCACTGCAAGCTCCGCCTCCCGGGTTCATGCCATTCTCCTGCCTCAGCCTCCAGAGCAGCTGGCACTACAGGTGCCCGCCACCACAACAGCTAATTTTTTGTATTGTTAGTAGAGACGGGGTTTCACTGTGTTAGCCAGGATGGTCTCTATCTCCTGACCTCGTGATCTGCCTGCCATAGCCTCCCAAAGTGCTGGGAGTGAGCCATGGCACCCAGCTGCATGTCTTCTTTTGAGAAGGGTCTGTTCATGTCCTTTGCCTACTTTTTAATGAGCTTGTTTTTTTCTTGTAAATTTATTTAAGTACCTTGTTAATGCTAGATGTTAGATCTTTGTCAGATGGGTAGTTTGCAAAAATTTTCTCCCATTCTATAGGTTGTCTGTTAACTCTGATGATAGTTTCTTTTGCTGTGCATAAGCTCTTTAGTTTAATTGGATCCCATTTGTCAATCTTTGCTTTTGTTGCAATTGCTTTTGGCCTTTTTTATACGAAATCTTTGCCCATGCCTATGTCCTAAATGGTATTGTCTAGTTTTTCTTCTGGGTTTTTATAAATTTGGGTTTTACAATTAAGTCTTTAATCCATCTTGAGTTGATTTTTGTATATGGTGTAAGAAAAGGGTCCAGTTTCAATTTTCTCCATATGGTTAGCCAGTTAGTTCTCCTAGCATCATTTGTTAAATAGGAAATCCTTTCCCTATTGCTTGTTTTTGTCAAGTTTGTTGAAGACTGGCTGGTAGTAGGTCTGCAGTCTTATTTCTGGGTTCTCTATTCTCTTCCATTGGTCTGTATGTCTGTTCTTGTACCAGTACCATGCTTTTTTGTTACTGTAGTCTTGCAGCATATTTTGCAGCCAGGTAGCATGATGCCTCCAGCTTTGTTCTTTTTGCTTAGGATTGTCTTGGCTATTTGGTCTCTTTTTGGGTTCCATATGACCTATAAAACTTTTTTTTTTCTAATTCTGTGAAGAATGTCAATGATAGTTTAATGGGAATAGCATTGAATCTATAAATTGCTTTGGGCAGTGTGGCCATTTTCATGCTGATTCTTCCTATCCATGAGCATGAAATGTTTTTGCATTTGTTTGTGTCATTTCTGATTTCTTTGAGCAGTGGTTTGTAATTCTCCTTGAAGAGGTCTTTTGCATCCATTGTTAGCTGCATTCCTAGGTATTTTATTCTTTTTGTGGCAATTTTGAATGGGAATTCATTCATGATTTGGCTCTCTGCTTGCCTTCTGGTGCCTAAGAATGCTTGTGATTTTTGCACATTGATTTTGTATCCTGAGACTTTGCTGAAGTTGTTTATCAGCTTAAGAAGCTTTTGGACTGAGACAATGGGGTTTTCTAAATATAGGATCATGTTACCTGCAAACAGAGAGAGTTTGACTTCCTCTCTTCCAATCGAATACCCTTTATTTTTTTCTCTCATCTGATTGCCTGGTCAAAACTTCCAACACTATGTTGAACAGGAGTGGTGAAAGAGGGCATCCTTGTCTTGCACTAGTTTTCAAGGGTAATGCTTCCAACTTTTACCCATTCAATAAGATATTGACTGTGGGTTTTTCATACAAGGCTCTTATTATTTTGAGACATGTCCCTTCAATACTTAGTTCATTGAGATTTTTTTAACATGAAGGGATGTTGAATTTTATTGAAGCTATTTTATGCATCTCTTCAGATGATCATGTAGTTTATGTGATGAATCACATTTACTGATTTGCATATGTTGAACCAACCTTGAATCCCTGGGATGAAGCCTATTATTCGTTCTCAGAAAATAAAAATTTGATTTATTATATTATTATTTGCTTATCCTAATGCAAAAGATGTCACTTGCCTGGACGATTCCAAATCTCTAGCTTGCTATGGTTCAAACATCCTGACTTATATAGGGATGCGAACCTAGTTTCTTGTCAAGAGAGTGGGGAGTGGTGTGAAGATTTAAGTTTCTCAAAACCTCTGGTTTTTGATGTCTCCAGCTTTGTTCTTTTTGCTTAGGATTGTCTTGGCTATTTGGTCTTTTTTTGGGTTCCATATTTGATCATGGTGGATAAGCTTTTTTATGTGCTTCTGGATTCAGTTTGCCAGTATTTTATTGAGGGTTTTTGCATTGATGTTTGTCAAGGATATTGGCCTGAAGATTTCCTTTGTTGTTGTATCACTGCCAGGTTTTGGTATCAGGATAATGCTGATGTCATAGAATGAGTTAGGGAGGAGTCCCTCCTTTTCAATTCTTTGGAATAGTTTCAGTACAAATGGTACCAATTCTTCTTTGTGCCTCTGGTAGAATTTGGCTGTGAATCCATCTGGTTCTGGACTTTTTTGGTTAGTAAGCTATTTATTACTGCCTCAATTTCAGGACTTATTATTGGTCTATTCAGGGATTCAAATTCTTCCTGGTTCAGTTATCAGGTTGGGGGTATGTGTTCAGAAGTTCATCAGTTTCTTCTAGATTTTCTAGTTTATGTGCATAGAGGTGTTGACAGTATTCTCTGATGGTTGTTTGTATTTCTGTGGGGCCATTGATGACAGCCCTCTTATCACTTCTGATTGTGATTCTTTGAATCTTCTCTCTTTTTTCATCAGTCTTGCAGCAGTCTATCTATTTTAAATTTTTCACAAAACCAGCTCCTGGATTTGATTTTTTTATGTGTTTTTTGTGTCTCTAGCTCCTTCAGTTCAGTTCTGATCTTGCTTATTTCTTGTCTTCTGCTAGCTTTGGGGTTTGTTTGCTCTTGGTTCTCTAGTTCCTTCAGTTGTAATGTTAGGTTGTTAACTTGACATCTTTCTAGCTTTTTGATGTGGGTATTTAGTGCTGTAAATTTTCCTCTTAACACTGCTTTCACTGTATCCCAGAGATTCTGGTTCATTGTTTCTTCGTTCTCATTAGTTTCAAAGAACTTCTTGTTTTCTGCCTTAATTTCATTATTTACTGAAGAATCATTCAGGAGCAGGTTGTTCAATTTCCATGTAGATGTGTGGTTTTGAGTGAATTTCTTAATCTTGAGTTCCAATTTGATTGCATGGTGGTCTGAGATACTGTTTATGATTTCAGTTCTTTTGCATTTGCTGAGGAGTGCTTTACTTCTGATTATGTGGTCAACTTTAGAGTAAGTGCCATGTGGCAATGAGAAGAATATATATTCAGTTGTTTTTAGGTAAAGAGTTCTGTAGATATCTCTCAGGTCCACTTGACCCAGAACTGAATTCAGGTCTGGAATATCTTTGTTAATTTTCTATCTGAATGATCTGTCTAATGAGAGTTCTGTAGATATCTCTCAGGTCCACTTGACCCAGAACTGAATTCAGGTCTGGAATATCTTTGTTAATTTTCTATCTGAATGATCTGTCTAATATTATCAGTAGGGTGGTAAAGTCTCCCACTATTATTGTGTGGGAATCTAAGTTTCTTTGAAGGTCTCTAAGAACTTGCTTTATGAATCTGGGTGCTCCTGTATTGGGTACATATATACTCAGGATAGTTAGCTCTTCTTGCTGAATTGAACACTTTACCATTATGTAACATCCTTATCTTTTTTTTTAATCTTTGTTGGTTTAAAGTCTATTTTCTCAGAATCTAGGATTGCAACCCCTGCTTTTTTCTGTTTTCCATTTGCTTGGTAAATTTTCCTCCATCCCTTTATTTTGAGCCTATGTGTATCTTTGCATGTGAGATGGATCTCTTGAAGACAACATACCAATGGGTCTTGTTTCTTTATCCAGCTTGCTAGTCTGTCTTTTAATTGGGGCATTTAGCCCATTTACATTTATGGTTGGTGTTTTTATGTGCGGATTTGATCTTGTCATCATGATGCTAGCTGGTTATTTTGCAGACTTGAAAAATACGGAATGCTTACAAATTTGTGTGTCATCCTTGTGCAGGGGCCATGTGAATCATCTCTGTGTTGTTCCAATTTTAGTATATGTACCACTGAAGTGAGCACCCAATTTCAATTCTATTCTCTTCATTCTTAGAAAATAAAAATTTGAATTATTATATTATTATTTGCTTATCCTAGTGTGAAAGATGTCACTTGCCTGGATGATTCCAAATCCTCTAGCTTGCTATGGTTCAAACATCCTGCCTTATATAGGGATGGGAACCTAGTTTCTTGTCAAGAGAGTGGGGAGTGGTGTGAAGATTTAAGTTTCTCAAAACCTCTAGTCTTCTGTTTCCTCTGAATCCTTGATCCATGCTTTCATTTCACCACCTGCTGATTCTGCCCTTGCTTATGTGGAAATAGGCATGTCCTCCACTCACAGTGCCGAAAGTCTCCCCCAGTCAAGGCTGTGATTGTAGTAAACTCAATGGAGAGTTTGGGAGGAAGGCAAGGGGAAGATTACAACATAGCATATATAGCAAACAGCTTGAAATTATTTATTAGATATCCCTGTTTTTAAAGAATCTTTGCATTGAAATGACTGGGAAATTCTATTTCTTATTTCTCTGAAGCTCCAGCTTCCTGCCAAGTTGCTAACTAGTTTTATTTCCTCTGACCTGGCCCCATCTCCTCTCTGAGAAGGTTACCTTGCCTGTCCAAGGTTCTGTTTGCTTCTTTCACAGAATAAAACTGGGGCTCCATTCATAAAGACATTGCTGCGATACAGTTGGGGGACCTGGGGATTATTTTCCAAATCAAACACACCCTTTAAGGTGCATTGGTGTTCAGCAAAGACAATTATTTCCCAGAGACCAATTCTGCAGTTATCAGCTTTTGGTTCTTTTCCCTCCTCATTAGGTAGAAATGTGGGAACTGAAGATTTAGAATTTGGCGTGAGGTGAAAGGGAGATGTGAATATAGAAAATTCGGAAATATTATCAAACTTCAGATTTAGAATAGGATCCAATCATTTTCTGTTACAGGCGAGGAAACTGAGGCCTAGAGAGATTAGGAGCCTTGCTGGAGGTTACAAAGCGCTTTCAAGCAGAAATTGTATACAAGAGTCTTATCTAGGGCTGTTTCCATGATCTCACAAAACGTAATTTCTCAGAATCCAAAGAGTATTTCAACTCTGTACATTTAATTCTCAACTGTGTTGCCAGCAAAAGTCCCACAGGAAAGGATACAGGCATATAGCAGGGGAGGCCTGCAGGACACCTAAATCATATTATCTCAGATATGCTAGCATGGTCACTATTCACATTTTACTGCTATGTTAACCATCCATGTATAATTAACTTCCTAATTTCTAGGCATGATAATAATGTTATGGAAAGCAGTTTTCACATGCTTTTACTAAAATCCTTTGAAATCTCCATCAGAGATAAAATACTAAACTGAAGCCTTCTTGTCATGACCCATAAGAAAATGAATTGGTTAATTTCCTTATGTTCCTAGGAAAACCAAGAGTGAGAGAGAAACTGGGGCAAGAGATGGAGAGAGAGAAAGAGAGTAAGATGCTTGCAGTAGATGAAGATGCAAATGGAAAATGCTAAAAGTGAGTCATGTTGCTGACATATACAGATGTTAATCTTTTAAGAGAAGCATTTAACATTATCATCCACTGGCAAAAATTAAATACCTTCTATAATAAATTAGATTTCTGACACTTTTGCCTTAAATTTGCTATAACAAATATCTTTTAAAAAGTTTACAGATGTTAAGAAAATATGAGTAATAAACTTAGGAGAGTTGACTGAAATAAGTAACCGAAAAAAGCATGCAAGATAAAGAGAAAAATGTATCCAAACTACTTCTGTTCACAGAAAGAAAGAGTCTTCAGCGGAATTCAGACATTTAGCAGAAAGTTGGCTGTAGACATTTTCCCAGTCAACAGGACAAAGAAAATGCTCCTGTGAGAACAGTAACCAGATCTTAAGGCTATGGTCTTTGATGTTTGAAGTATTTCCCCAGAACTGCCACAATCTTCTTTCTCTCCTACCCCACTGGAAGATCACAAACGTACATTCTTGTTCATTCCCTCTTTCTGTTTTCCTGCCAAAAATACACAGTCACTGATAAAGCTCACCAATGATTCATTACATACCATCATCCTAAGGTTTCCAGTATAAATGCCATTTTTAATGAGCCTCTTTTGTTTCATTAATGCTAACAGACATTTAATAGCAATGATGGGTGCCAAATGATTCTTACCGTATCATTCTATTGAAACCCAGATGTTTCTGTACAGACAGAAACAAAGGCACCAGCCCCAGGTTCTTTTCCTACATTCTCATTTCCTCAGCAGTTGGCTGAGCCTGGATTCATTTGAAAGTAGGAATAGTGGAATGTAACCATTCTTTTTATATTTCCCCTTTTCTCTATAGATTAACTCGATTTTCTTTATTCTTCCATTCTTTACTGATTAAGAAGCATGAAATAAAGAATGAGAAAAAGAAGAAGAGAGAGAAAAGATAAAAAGAGGAGAAAGGTCTGGTAAATTAAAATTTAGGTTGAGAATCTATTTTTATTTTTAAATATCTTAATGTAGAGTAAACAACCATAAATACATTAAAATAATACACACTTTCGAGACCCTGTAGAAAGAAGCCGGAACCTGGGCTTGCCTTGTGGAGGAACTTTAAGCTTCTGGGAGCCTCTATCTGCTACAATGATGGCCCTCTCCAAACCTATCCACTCTGAGACTTGATTAGAATCCCCAGATCTGCCCCTGGGTTATGCATCTGGGTTGCATGGGTAAAATAGTCCCGGACAAGTATTGCTCCCACTGCCTCATAAGATGTCAATCTCCAAATACACCAAGTACCCAGAAGCAAAGATCATGACAAAGTTGTCTAGAGCAGCATGCAGAGAGTAAGAAAGGTACTATAAACTAGAATTCCACTTTACCCAGGCATTGTCTTAGAAATGAACGCCTGTTATATTCCTTTGGTGTGTATAAATTTTGGTCATTTATACATTTATACAGGAGAAAATTTTGGTCATTTCAGAGCAGGCTTCTGTCATTGTTTGGCAACTCAGTAGAGAGACAACAATCAGAAGTAGAGAGAATAAGGGTGCAACAGCATCAATCCTCTCCCACATCTGTGCTATATTTGTAATTTCCTATATACATTAAAGCAATAGGGGGCACCACAAATGTTCTCTAGCCAGACTTCCAGACCCTGTCTTCCAAAGCAAACCTCCGGGAGCTGAGGCATAAAATAACACAGAAACAGTCAAATGGCATCAGTCACTAAGACCTTTTGATTTTGCCGCTTTAAATATAACTCCAACTTGCTCTCACCTCCCTCTCTTTTTCCCTGCCAGTGACCCAATTCAGAACCTTTTCACCTCTCTAGTCTCTACTTCTAACAACCCTTTAAAACACTAGGCAGTAAGTAAGACAGTGATGAGAAATGTAAGTTCTTCTTCCTCTTGCTTTAGAGGTATGTAATCTGGATCTTTTCATGCTGTATTAAAGGGTAGGGGTTGCTAGAGACCAAATTTTGCCTCTTCCAGAAATGCTCCATAACTGTGCTAGTTCTTAAGTGAATTCTCTGCCTCTGCCACAGTTCTATGCAGTCAATAGAATGCCAAGCTAAGGTTCATAATACCTTGCTCTGCCACCATGTCTGTGACCTCAAGCTTCTCTTTCAATGGTCCTATGAAAGGAGTGATTCAACATGAAATAGGTTGTCTCAGGCACTATTACTAGAAATCTTATTTCATGACTGACTGCTTGCCACATTAGCACATCATGTTTGATAGGTTCAATTCTGAATTTATGATTTTTATCTTCTACTTCTTTATTCAACCAAACCAATTCTCCTTCTTGTATTCCTTACTGTGGGAAAGACATAACCTTCTATCAGAAACCTGAGGACTTCCTCAACTCCTTACACTCCACATGTAATCAGTCACTAAGTTTAAAAATATTCCGCTACTTGGTCCCCCCTTCCCAAGCCCACTTTTAATGCAGTAAAAACTCACCATCACTCCCTTTAACTGCAGACCGGCTCTCCCTGGCTTCCAGTCTTGCTCTTACACCAATGTATTCCTCACCCTACTGGCTGATTGCGGTTTTTACAATAAAAACCTGATAATGACTGGGCGCAGTGGTTCATGCCTGTAATCCCAGCACTTTGGGAGGCCGAGGCGGGTGGATCACCTGAGGTCGGAAGTTTGAGACCAGCCTGACCAACATGGAGATACCCCGGCTCTAGTAAAAATACAAAATTAGCCGGGCACAGTGGCACATGCCTTTAATCCCAGCTACTAGGGAGGATGAGGCAGGAGAATCGCTTGAACCTAGGAGGCGGAGGTTGCAGTGAGCCGAGATTGGGCCATTGCACTCCAGCCTGGGCAACAAGAGCAAAACTCCGTCTAAAAGCAAACAAACCAAAAAAAAAAAAAAAAAAAAAGTCATTCTTAGAACCCTTTAGTTACTTTTCAGTGATACAAAATAAAATCTTCACTCTTAGCTTGCTTTAGATCTTGCCGCTCCTAACTTTTCCAGACTAGTCTCCAGTTCCTCCTATTAAGTCAGCAGTAGTCAATCCAGCTTCATCAACACCATTCCCTATTGAGCCTGTGACCCAGCCTATTTTGCCTCTGGCCTGAGATCACCTTTTTCACTTTAGTTTCTTATTCAAGACACTGGAGTTTCCAACTGTGTCGGGTTTTTTTGAACTTCTTTCACTGTGTTATTGAGGCACCAGTGCACACCTCTAACACTAACAATAGGTTTGTTTACATGTCACCTCCTCCTCCAGAATGTAAGCTCTTCTCAGTAAACTTTTTATGCCCAATGCCCACAATGGCTTAGAGCATAATAGGGTTTCTTAGGCATTTAATAAATGCTAATTGAATAAATTTGGTTAAAGAGGTTATTGTATGAGAAATATGCAGGGGAGTTGAAAAATACGACCTCCAAACTTTCCAACTTAGATTTTCATTTGAGGATATCAGTCCCTTCCATGTTTTGAATATCACATCTATGTATGTATATACATACATATAATGTATATGTATACATATACATACATATATGTATACATATAAATATGTATACATGTATGACTACATATGACTCCCAGAGCCATAATTTCAAAGCTATCTGAGCTTTCGACTAAAATATCCATCTGCCTGTTACATAGCTTCACTTATTATCTAAGTTGGCATCTCAAATTCAATACGTCCAAAATTAACTTACTTTCCCACACAACTTGTTCTACCTTAGCAGTTTTTTGTATTTGTTAATGACACCACTGTCCTTTTAGGGGCTGCTGTTAAAAACATCCTAGATGGCCACTCTCTTCTCTCTAAAATAAATAACTGTGTAGACCTCTGTATTCCTCTTTTTGTCCTTCCATAGGCTTACAGTCTTCATCAAACTGCTTGCGACTCTAATTAGCACTTACTTCATTCTGCATGCTATATTTCCATCTCTGTTCCACATTTCAAGATTTCTGTAGCAACGTCTGCAAATAGATACCAGGTGCTCAACAACTCCTTGTAGAATGTTTGAATGAAGGTTAGGATGTTAGCTTTAAATTGCCTTTGAGGCACGGATCTTGTTTTACACTTTTTTGTTCCCCACCCCCCGCCATAAAAAGGGCAGAGAAAATAGGGAACACATATATTAAAAACTGAACACTGCATCTATTATTGTAACTCGGAGCTGTTGCAACAACTGGCGGCAATTTTAACAAAACAAACCACGCTCTGCCATTAAAAAAAATTAAAATCCCCTTAGACTCAGTTCCCAGCTAAAACAATCCAGGATCCAGGTTTCCCACTCCCTTCCAGTGGTCTGACGCGCGGCGGAGGAGCGAGGAGCAAGGAGCAAGCTGGGCCTGAGGAGCAGGGAGCGCGGGATGGGGGACGTCCCGGAAGTCATTGACTAGCTAGCTGCAGCCTCTGCGAGACCAGTTTGGGCTGCGGTCCCAACAATAACTGGCGCCCGGGCCGGGCGGGGGCCGTGGGGATCCGAAGCTTGAGGGCGGGGACCCGGATTGGAGGAGGCGGGTGGGACGCCTCCAAAGGCCGAAGGGGATTGGAAGAGGGAGATAAGGGGCGGAGGAGCTCGCGGGATGGGCCGGAGAACTAGCGGGTCGACCGAGGAGCAAGCATGCTGATTGGGTTTCGCGGAAGGAGACGGACCAGAGCTGGCCGAGCATTGGCCGTGGCGCCGAGGGGGCGTGGCCGGCGCGAGCGGAGGGAGCGCGAGGGAGCGGGTGGCGGGCCTGCCTGCCAGCTAGCCAGAGCCGCGGGCAAGCGCGGCGAGCGGGGATCCTGGTGAGGAGCGCTGCGCGGGAGGCGCGTCCCCCAGCTCCGCCGCGGCCGCCCTCCGCCGCTCGAGCACTCCGCTTCCTTCCCTCCCCTCCCCTGCGCTCCGGCCTGGGGTCTCGGCGCGGGGAGCGGAGGGAAGGGACGAAGGAGGAGGAGGTGAAAGCGGGGTGAGGGGCGGAAGGGTCCCGGCGCGGGGTGAGGCGAGGGCTGCCTCTCGTTCTCCCGCCGCTGCCGCCGTCTCCTGGTCGGGTGCCGCGGCCCGAGGCGCGCGGGGCTCCCGGGGCGCCCGCACTATGCAGGCGGACTGCCGGCTGCCGCGATGGCGAGCCGGGCGGTGGTGAGAGCCAGGCGCTGCCCGCAGTGTCCCCAAGTCCGGGCCGCGGCCGCCGCCCCCGCCTGGGCCGCGCTCCCCCTCTCCCGCTCCCTCCCTCCCTGCTCCAACTCCTCCTCCTCCTCCATGCCTCTGTTCCTCCTGCTCTTACTTGTCCTGCTCCTGCTGCTCGACGACGCTGGAGCCCAGCAAGGTGAGTGGTCCCAGGGGAGTGAGCGGCGGGGCAGCCTCCGTCGGGGCGCCGGGTCTCTTGGCCCCTGAACGAATCTGCAGACGCTGCAGGGAGGCGCGGTGCGCTTTAGTGCGTGGCCAGACCTGGCTGGGTACTCACAGGGCTGAGTTGCAAAGGCAGGCTCTTGCCCCTCTGTCCCCCAAGTTGGCGCGGCTTTAGTTTTTGGCAAGGCCATTTATTTCTCTGAAAGGGGGACGTGAGACCCTGCTATAAAAGCCTCGTTGATATTAGATCCTTCTGTGGAAAATTTTAGGGAGGAGAAAGAACCTTTGGAGATAATGACCCCTAAAGTTAAGTTGCACGGATGGATGGAGACTGTAGGAAGGCAGGTTAATTAACTAGCATCTTAAACCTATTAAAGGTAAGTGGTGATAATTATCTTTGTGAAAGAGTTCGGGTTCTGAAGCAGATGGAGTAGTTTCTGCTTATCTCTGAGTCTTGGATTCAGAACATGTTCTTTACAATCCGTTATTGAGGCTGGTGGTCTAGACTGCCTTGGTCAAACACTGGTTCTGACCCAACGCTATGCTAATTTGCCCAAGTGAAGCTTTCCACATTAAAAAGGTAAGCCTTCCCAGAAAGTGACAAAACTTTTTTTTTTTCCACCTACAATCCTTGAAAAACCTGTTCCAGAAACAAGCGAAACCGTTTATTAAGTAATTATCGTAATGGAAAGAGAATGCGGGGTGATTTCTTTTCCCCTTGAGTACTATTTTCCGGTAGTGTAGCACAGTTTTTTGAATCAGTTTGGCATCAGTTTTTGAACAGATTTTTCCATTGCATTTTCCATTTTATTGCAGTGGGAAGGATAAGGATTGGATTGTTACTTATTGCTAGGACGAGAGTTTTTTAAAAAGAAAGTTGTTCTCTACCTTTAAGCGCAGCTTTATGTTGCTTTCATGGTTTTCAGTAAAGTATGGAATCATGGCCTGTCATTGAGAAGGTGCCGAACCTTGACAGGCATGTGGAAATATAATCTCTCTAACTATAAGGAAAAAAATGTATTTGGCGTACTGACCCCTTAGATCTAGACACATTTCTGTATAGAGTAACTCAAAATTAAATGCTTAGTATTTAGGTTTTAGTTAGATCGTCTTCTAAATTGAACATCATCAACATTTAATATATTGAAGTATGAAATCCTTCTCTCCATTGTAGAGATGTATTTCCCTCCTGGTAGCGGGGAAAACAGGCTTATATATGGCTAACACTTAGGACTTACTTTGTGGCGGGCACGACTAGACTAAGTGGTTTGTGTTTATTAACTCCTTGAATCTTCACTACAGCCAGCTGAGATAGTTATTGTTATCCCAGTTCAAACGTAAGGAAATTGAGACACAAAGAATATAAGGTACCTTGATGCAGGAAGGCATATTACTCCATAGGCAGAGTACTCTGTTTTGCTTGTTTCTGGATCTGATAGTGTTTGTATCATGTTATTAAAAAAATCTTGGGACAGTATAGAATCAGTTATATGTCTCCCTTCCAAATGAGGGATTGCCTTGTTTTTAGAAAAAGCCAGTCTACCGGCCTAATCCCAGCACTTTGGGAGGCCGAGGCGGGCCGATCACGAGGTCAGGAGATGGAGACCATCCTGACCAACATGGTGAAACCCCGTCTCTACTAAAATACAAAAAATTAGCTGGGCGTGGTGATGCACGCCTGTAGTCCCAGCTACTCAGGAGGCTGAGGCAGGGGAATCGCTTGAACCGTGGAGGCGGAGGTTGCAGTGAGCCGAGATGGTGCCACTGCACTCCAGCTTGGGGACAGAGCGAGACTCCTTCTCAAAAAAAAAAAAAAAAAAACAGACCAGTCTAATCAGACATGCAACATTAGTTCATTTTTTAAGATTTAATTTATTTTACCAGAACATTTTAACAAATACATTTTTCTTTAACAATTTAACAATGTCATCTTATATAAACATCAACATAAATAGAAATGATTCTGATAATTATAAGACTTTATTTCCTCTTTAGTTCTGTTCTTCTAAATTGCTTGGGTAAATTTTGCTAAATCATTTAATATTTAATCTCTTTGTACTTTGTACCTCAGTTTTCTGCATCATTGAGAATGCATACCTATCTCATAGCTTGATATAAATGAAATGATAGTATGCAGGAATTTTGCAAAAGGAAAAGCTTAACATAGCTATAAATGATTATCATTAATCTTGAGCCTACTAAATTGATAAATTAAGAGTTAATTAGGTATACATCATCTGAAAACTCAGGAATTATTTGATATTTGAATTTCCTCATTTTTAAAAATTAAATTTTTTACCCAAAGGACCCTAAAGCAACCTGTGGTGGAATTCCTTTTAAGCCAGTCTTCCCTAACAGATGTTCTTTTGGGTCTACTGATACTCCCTCACATAACCTGAAAAGACGTCTGTTTAAAACACCTTTAGAATTTTTCATAATGGGGATTTGTACAAGTAGTAATGTTCAGCTACAAGATAGAGTTTTTACTCTATAAGAAGTCTTAAGATTGGAAGGAAATAAACTGTTGACAGTTGTCTTTTGGTGGTAAAATTGGGGGACATTTCTTTATATTTTTCTACATTTTCTGTAATTTGCGTATAGTCAGAATAAAAACTAAACTGCAAAAAAGGTTTCTTTGATAGATTTTTTTTCTTCATTTGACAACTGAAGGTAGAAATGCATCTAGTATGTATGTTGAGGTAGAAATGTGCTTCAGTGTCTTTTTTCTTTCTGACATCATTTTGAAATAGCAGAATATATTACCTTCATTCCTATTAATGTCATATATAGCTATTCCTCAATAGATTTTCTTTTCACAATGACCTTTCTTTTTATTTGGCTCCGCATAAAATGTATCACTAGTTTGAAAACTTACCAACTTTTCACAGCAGATGTATTTTAACCAGTCCTGTTTCACCCATAGATTTATAAATATATTGTGTTTGTTTACCTCTATTTATTATGTTGATGTTTCAGATACGGCTCGTATTTGTGTAGAGTTCTAAGTTGGATATCAAGAAGTTGGTCTTCGAAATCTTTTTTATTGAAAACTTTTTTTTTGTAAAATGTACATCTCTAAAAAATTGAAATCGGTGAAACTTATGCTGGTAGCATATTTACTACTGTATTAAATTTGTAGGAAGTTGATGATCTACTATGATTTTATGTCTCTGGCTTCCATTATGACTGTAGGAATTTGGGTTACTTCATCTCAGGGGCTCAGCTTCATTTGTGTCCTGGAAGGCTTGCCTACTGTCTCGGTTAGAATGTAATTTGTACATGGTAAAATATCAGAGAATTAATTTTTAAGATCCATTAAGCCTGATTTGTTTAGGCTATTAATATATAACATGTTGTGAAGATATTAGTTTTTCTTTTCTAATTTAATCTGTGAAACAAGTCAGGTTCATTCTTAAAAAGGATGTTTCAGTTATTTGATCATATTTGGAACCAATATGTGAAAAAGTTTCTATTCTGTCAAGGAATGCCTTTATTTGCTTGTGATGCAGGGAAGTATTTTTGAACAATATTTGTGAGTTGTCAGAAAATAAAAACTTATTTCTCTCTGCAAATAAACATTAGTAATTATTTTTCACATTGACATTAGGTTTATTTAGAAATTTCCGTTGCCTTTTCTTTGATAAACATCAGGGCTCTTATGCAGTTTTGTTCAGAAGCAAATAAATCAAAGCATCCTTTTCTGCTATATTTCTAATTAGTTTTACAAAATGAAAATTAGAAACAGCACACATTCCACACGTGTGAATGATCAGATTTAAACACCACGTTTTTGAAACTTGTAAATGAAAAATTGATTGTAAGATTGCAGGTAAATTATAGGTAGATCTCTCAGTGTTAGAAACAAAAAGAACACATTATTTTCCCTGGGGATAGTTGATAATTCCATTTGAACATCTGAGCTTCATTTTAAAGACGAACATGAAAAAAACCTGAAAATGGTGGAATTGGCATAAGTAAAATACCAGTACTAGAATTAAAATGACAAATGAATTAATTTCCAAAAGTTAATCAGATCATGTATGTGAGAAAGGGCTAGATTTATATAGGAGTAGAATTTAAATGTAGGACTACACTTCTCAAAGTGACACTGGGAGGTGAAGCTCAGGGAGTAATGTTGGACATTAATTGAATGCATACAAGTAGACAGTTTCTGCTTCTAGTTCTTGATTAGTTGGAAGGATATGGAATGATGACCTAACAGTAGAAGGATTGGGAAAAGCTTCATAAAGATAGTGATATTTGCTAAGTGTGCTTGTTGAAATATGAATTGAGACAATTTGGCAATTTTTCTGATGTGGCTCCTGGATTCAGTTTTCTTTTAACAACCTTATGGCCGTAGCACTTTGTGTTTCTTTTAAAATATTGTATAGATAATGATTATTACTCACAACTAAAAATATAGATGATTATCCACAGTTCCATCTTCTAATCCATCAACTTGTAATTTTTAATTTTCCTTTCTATTATATATTCACATGCCTGCATAATCTTATGTAGTTGTAATTTTAATAGTGTGTTTATGTAAAATTAATTTATAGGCTAATTTAGCACATGTAAGCATACCTACAGAATACAGTAAGACAAAAATTTCAAAATGCAAAATCTTATAAGACATTCAGTATTTATGAAGTAATTACTGTATTGTTCAGAGCTGTTATTGTATTTAATTGATTCTTCATTCTGGAGAAAAATCTCTGAGAAAGTATTTCAGTTCAAAATGTTAGTTTAGAAACAAATATCATGCTAATTTTTCAGTTCATTGTTTGAGTTAAATTAGTATAACCTATGAGGACAGAAAATACAGATATTCAGATAAACTAGTATCTAATGAGTGCCAGTGCAGTGCCCACTGAAGCTGATGAGATACTGGATGATTTCCAAGGGCTACTAAAACATCGCTTACCAGCTCAACCTGCACCTTGACGGGTGTGTAGTTGAAAGAAAAACTTTGATTCGCTACTTGAATTATGGGAGAATCCCAAGATGCAAGTTTCCTCAACTGCTTTTTAAGGAGAGGGGCCCAGAATTCCCTGCAAGGCTTTTGTTGAGTAGGGTGCTTGCAACCTTGTCTTCAAAACTGAATTGCCTGGGATCAAAGAGAAGATATTAGCACTCTTTATTAAGATATTGGCACTCTTTATTAAGATAGTTCTCATTCAGAACTATCAGTATGAAGGGGTACCAACTGTGAACTCTCAAGAGAGTGTGCAAATACCTCAATACAGTCCTGAGACATTCAGAGAAGAGTAAACATTGTTACTGTCTTCAGAGAACCTACAGTCTATTTGAGAAAGTAATTATCTTTAGGTTGGAATATATATAATAATAACCAAGGAAGGATATCAGAAGATTATGTAAGACAGAGAGACCTCACCACTCCTGGAGAAGCAGGAGACGCCTACTATAATAATAATAATCAAGGAAGGTTATATAAGGCAGAAAGAGCTCACTATTCCTGGAGAAGTAGGAGACGCCTCACTGATAAAGTGGTTTTAGATTGGTAAGCTTTGAAGGGTTGGCAGGTTTCTTACCCACAAGGAACTGCAGATATTTGAAGAGTAAGGTCATAAGATTAGAACATGGAGAGTCAGTGAAGTGGGAGTGTGAAAGTCCACCTTTTTAGAATGAGTAGCAAAACTCATTCTGGTCCTGCTCCACTGTTTGCTTCTTGAACCCATGCCCTGCATCTGCCCAGTTATTGGAAAAACACTTGTTGGTTAATTCCTGTGTGCCAGTCATGGTACCACATGCTGGGACATTTTCCTCTTGGAGCTGTGTTAATGACTTCCATAGTGTTGCCAGCAGCCCCTTTATAATCTGTAAGATACCATCCAAACTCCTTTGCATATTATGTATGTAATTTTTTTCACAGTCTGGTCCCTCCCTTTCACTCTGACTCAATCTAATGCCAGCACTTATCACACTGTATAGTTCAGATATGAGACTGAGCTAATTTTGTTCTTCTAAGATATAATTTCATGTCGTTTTGCCTTGTTCCCTATACTAACCTCTTTATATATGCAGTTTCTTCTACTTGAAATGTCCTTATTTTGCTTGTCTTCTCGGTAAACTCTTGATCAACCTTCAAAACCCTTCTTGGGTATCCTCCCTTTATGAAGAGTTCTCTAACAGTCCCCACACACTCATCTCCAGATAATACATTCCACACTGTATTCTAAGTATTTATTCCTGCCGGTGGAGAGAATTTTATTCATTTTCTTATTTCTAATACTTATCATCGTGTCTGTCATTTAAATTATGTGAATTAACCCCATTTCTAGAGTTAATCTGCTACCCTGAGCACATTATTTGGTTCCTCCCTGGGCACCGGCATGCACTTCGTGCTGTTGTCTTTTGCCTGATCCCTATAATTAGTGGTCAGTTCAAGAGCTAGGAACAGAGCCATGTCTTGACCATTACTACTTGTTTGCTACCTGGGAAGCCTAACAGTCTTCTCAGCCTTTCCCAGCCCCACCTCTTCCCAGGAGGAAGACCCCTTTGCTGCACACCCTTGACTATGAGAGGAGTCCTTCAAGCTGACATTCTGAAAATAGACATGGCAACTTCTTAGAAAGCTCTGCTCCCCGCAGATGGGTCATCCTTTAGAACAGTGACAGCTTAAATCAGTGCCAGCAATTTGGGCAAACTTTCTCC